>NW_024042502.1:0-22897 GCF_014851395.1 Micropterus salmoides | reverse complement strand
AAACAGATGTCGGTTTTAGCAGAAATTAATAGCAAAGGTGTGATTTTAAGAAGCAAGGAAAGGGAAATAGAGGGAGAGAAGTGCACAGATATTTTTTTTAAGAAAATCGAAATAAGGGGGGGCCATGTTTGAGACTTAAAAAGAAAACGGTGCACAGCTGACACAACAGAGGAAATCAAAGAAACTGTCGAACATTTTTACCGTGAACTGTACGCATACAAAACTGTTACGGACACCATGACCGAATTTTAAAATCCATTGCCAAGCAACAACGACAACGTGCTTTTAACCCAATATTTTACGATACCGAATTAAACAATGCATCAAATCTTTTAAGACAGGGAAGTCGCCGGGAGAAGACGGGCTTCCCTTGGAATTTTATCTGACATTTGGGACATTTTAGCACCAGACTTGCTTGCTGTTTTATGGATTTTGAACAAATGGACCGACTTCCTGACAGCTTTAGAGCAGGATAGTGACTCTCCTTCACAAAGACAAAGACAAGACGGACTTGAAAAATTGGAGACTATCCACGCCTTGTTTTAGAATCTGATTGCCTCCCTGGGGAGGAAGATCACCGACAGCCTCGTACTGATCCGAGATACCATCTGTTACGCGAGAGACAGAAACATTCGGCTAGTAGTCCTGAATTTAGATTTTGAGAAAGCCTTTGATCGGGTCTCGCACCAGTACCTTTTCCAGGTACTGCAAAAAATGGGGTTCCCGAGAAGGTTTATAGCCTGGGTGGACTGCTGTACCGGGAGATCAACAGCAAATTCATTGTTAACGGGCATCTGACAAGAGCAGTGGATATAACTGCGGTGTCCGTCAGGGTTGTCCGTTATCTGCCCTCCTCTACGTTATCTGTATAGAACCACTGGCACAGACCTTGAGAAGGGACCAACGAATCCATGGGTAGGAGTCCCAGGGAGCGGGGGACTCGAGACAAAATGTATTTTATATATGGACGACATCAACATTTTATGCACTGACCTTTTATCTGTCAACAGGACGCTGGACTTGACTGACTGGTTCGGACAGGCCTCTGGGTCAAGCTGAACAGAAGCAAGACCCAACCCATTTTTATGGACCGTGGACAGCGACTGAGACGACAGGACTCCCCCTGACTGTGACCCAGACTGACCAAAAAATACTTGGGATCAGGTTTGATAGGGAGGGGAAAACCAATTGGGCAGACATAGTAGGGAAAGTCAGGCAGAGACTAGGGTACTGGACACTTAGAGGACTGACTTTAGAAGGAAAGGTTTTAATCATCAAAGCAGTGATTTTACCTTTGCTTTTACTCATCAGTTCTGTTTTTATCCCGCCTAGGAGAGTGATCTTAGACCTGGAACGAGCCATCTTTTATTTTTTGTGGGGCTCCAAGTGGGAAAGACTGAGACGAAGCGTGATGAAGAAGCCAAAGGAGAAAGGAGGAAAAGGAGTGCCAGACCTGCACTTGTTCCTAGGAAGCAGATACACAGCACTACACATGCAACCGCCACAGCCCCATCCAGAAACCCCAAGACCGCAGCAATGACACGGTTCTGGATGGGGTCCTACCTCAGAAAACTTAAGATCTTACCCACAAGTCTCAAAGTACCAGTGTCTTTTAACCTGCCACCAGCCTATGCTTTTATCCAGTCATTTTTAAGGCATTTTAACCTTGAGCAGGAGGAGTTGCAGGTTTTAACCACTCACCGCTCTCTCATTTCTGTTGTGCAGGAGCGGGAACCAGTGAGTCCAGTGCGCGGGCTTGCATTCGGCGAGCCCTCAACAGTTTGGCGCAACGTGAACCATCCAGCTCTTCCAAACAGACTCCGGGACCTGTCATGGATGGTGGCTCATGAGATCCTCCCAGTCAGGTCCGTAATGCACTCCCGGGGCATGTCGGCGCACTCAACTTGCCCCCGACCAGGTTGTGGCGCGCCTGAGTCGGTAAGGCATCTGCTCTGGGAGTGCAGCGCTGCCGTAGAACAGTGGGCAACGGCCGCTCCTTGCAATTCCCGTACTTGCCAGCAAGGGAGGTCCTCACACCACAGCTGGTGCTGTACGGGTGAGCCAAGGAAATCAGATACCAGCACGTACATTTGCCAAACAGTGGCTCACCCTAGCCGCCATCAAAGACGCCATATGGACCTCCAGAAACTTGCTGGCAAGAAAGCACATGCAGATCCCCCCCGTGGCTGTGATCCGGATGGCCGCAGCAACGGCCCAAACGGCCAGAGCTGCAGGCGGCGGGCCTAGGACACAGCCACAAAGAAGAATCGCCTCTGTGCCCATTCGGACGGAGGAGCCGGAGCCACACAAGGAAAGTTCAAGGCAGCGGCGGCCTGACCCTCCGGGTGAGGTTGGTGGGAAGGAGCTACAGGGTGAGGGTCTCCTCTGAGCGCCTGCACAAGATCCCGAGAGTCCAAATCTGTTTGGGGGAGCTGAATGAGTTCCCCTTTGATAGGGACTCACTACACTCCTGCACAACAGTGGACTTGGAGAAGAGCTTTTATTATCCATTTATTTTTTGTGAGTTTTATTTTAACAAATGCACTCCGCTTTGAAGACTTTTAACAGACACTCACAGACATGGACAAGCTGAAAACCATTTTATACCTTTAATTTATGACGTTATCTGTAATGCATTTTAAACACTTTTTTTAAATGTTGTTTTACAGAGAACATTTATCTATTTATTGACATGTTGTATTTTAAAAGGTAACTTGGAATTGACATATTATGAATCATGTTTGAATTGAGTGTCAATAAAATTTTTCTCAAAAGAAAAAAAATCTGTTCTTATCAGTTTAATATCTGATATGTCCCCTATAAGGGGGCAACATATTAAATGGATTTTTAGCACCGGGAGCTGAGACGAGGGGCTTGCTCCGTCCACTCCACGCATCGACCCGGTATTGCAGTGCCTCCGGGGGCGGTGCACCCTTCTCCTGCCTTGTGTAAAACCAAATACTGACCCAAACGCAGAGGTTCGTCGCTCTGCCGGACGCCGGCCCGAAAAAGGCGCCAGTCGAGGGGGGCGGCCAGCTGAAGCCTCGAAGAAGGCAGCGAGATTTGCACTTTATGATTGGCAGACGACGAGGGGATATTTGGGACCGGCATGGCTGTTAAATGTGCCCTGCACTTCCCCTCCCTTTCTCCCACTCGTCATCGAGAGCCCGAGTATTTCGGATGCTCGGTAGCCTGTGTCCAAAAGCCAGGCCTTCATTTCTCCGATTGGATAGAGCCTCTCAGAAGGTGGGGAGGGGACACTGCGGCGCCTCCGTAGGCCCGGCACGGTTGGCCAACACGGTGGAGGAACCGCAGCGTAGAAAGGATACAAGAAACTAAAACACCTCAAATGAAGCAAGAAAACCTGCTACAACTGCTAAATCGGTGAAAAACACACTTACCTTCTCGTCTTTGGTCTGGTCAAGGTGGCAGTCCGGCAGAGGACAGGTAGGCAGTCCTCGGGACCAATGAATTCCTTGTTGCAAAAGTTTTTCAGCTACGGCAAAGTTGAAATTTTATTCACAAGGAATGAGGTGAATCTCCTCCCAGAAAAGCTGGTGACACAAAACGAAGCCCCAAACCGGCAAAGGTTTTAACCAGAAAGAGGAGGCCATTGCAGTCTTGGCCAAAAGGCCGAGAAGCGATCGGCCACATTTCCCCTCCCTTTCTCTCACTCGTCATCGAGAGGCTACAAGAGCCCGAGTCGTTCGGTAGCCTCTGTCCAAAAGCCAGGCCTTCGTCTCTCCGCAGCCCGATTGGATAGAGCCTGCCATGACCTGGGGAGGGGTAGGGGAACGGGCGTGGCCTGGTACTTGGGACTCGAGAGGCAGAGTGAGGCTTACCGTGAGGGTAGTGGCCGGGACGACTAGGCTCGTCGGCGGCTCTGGAGGAGGGGCCCGTACTTACTCGGGTTTCTCTTCATAACGTACAAGTCTTTCGCCTTTTACTAAAGACTTCCGTGGAGAGGGACGCCAATGAGTTAAAACTATTTTTGGCAGGCTCTGCCGTGTGGCCGAGCCTCGTGCGTTTGTGAAAAGGAAATAAAACGCCGCCCCCGGCAAGGTTGAGCGGTGCGACGAGGCGCGCTCGGGAGGAGGTGCTGAGACTCAGCCGTTGTTATGCGCAGTTGAAACCACTGCGCCACGGCAGGGGGAGAACTGCTCCGGGAGGTGGGCGCTGGAAGCAACCAGCGGGGGTTATCGCTTCTCGGCCTTTTGGCTAAGATCAAGTGTAGTATCTGTTCTTATCAGTTTAATATCTGATATGTCCCCTATAAGGGGGCAACATATTAAATGGATTTTTAGCACCGGGAGCTGAGACGAGGGGCTTGCTCCGTCCACTCCACGCATCGACCCGGTATTGCAGTGCCTCCGGGGGCGGTGCACCCTTCTCCTGCCTTGTGTAAAACCAAAATACTGACCCAAACGCAGAGGTTCGTCGCTCTGCCGGACGCCGGCCCGAAAAAGGCGCCAGTCGAGGGGGGGCGGCCAGCTGAAGCCTCGAAGAAGGCAGCGAGATTTGCACTTTATGATTGGCAGACGACGAGGGGATATTTGGGACCGGCATGGCTGTTAAATGTGCCCTGCACTTCCCCTCCCTTTCTCCCACTCGTCATCGAGAGCCCGAGTATTTCGGATGCTCGGTAGCCTGTGTCCAAAAGCCAGGCCTTCATTTCTCCGATTGGATAGAGCCTCTCAGAAGGTGGGGAGGGGACACTGCGGCGCCTCCGTAGGCCCGGCACGGTTGGCCAACACGGTGGAGGAACCGCAGCGTAGAAAGGATACAAGAAACTAAAACACCTCAAATGAAGCAAGAAAACCTGCTACAACTGCTAAATCGGTGAATAAAACACACTTACCTTCTCGTCTTTGGTCTGGTCAAGGTGGCAGTCCGGCAGAGGACAGGTAGGCAGTCCTCGGGACCAATGAATTCCTTGTTGCAAAAGTTTTTCAGCTACGGCAAAGTTGAAATTTTATTCACAAGGAATGAGGTGAATCTCCTCCCAGAAAAGCTGGTGACACAAAACGAAGCCCCAAACCGGCAAAGGTTTTAACCAGAAAGAGGAGGCCATTGCAGTCTTGGCCAAAAGGCCGAGAAGCGATCGGCCACATTTCCCCTCCCTTTCTCTCACTCGTCATCGAGAGGCTACAAGAGCCCGAGTCGTTCGGTAGCCTCTGTCCAAAAGCCAGGCCTTCGTCTCTCCGCAGCCCGATTGGATAGAGCCTGCCATGACCTGGGGAGGGGTAGGGGAACGGGCGTGGCCTGGTACTTGGGACTCGAGAGGCAGAGTGAGGCTTACCGTGAGGGTAGTGGCCGGGACGACTAGGCTCGTCGGCGGCTCTGGAGGAGGGGCCCGTACTTACTCGGGTTTCTCTTCATAACGTACAAGTCTTTCGCCTTTTACTAAAGACTTCCGTGGAGAGGGACGCCAATGAGTTAAAACTATTTTTGGCAGGCTCTGCCGTGTGGCCGAGCCTCGTGCGTTTGTGAAAAGGAAATAAAACGCCGCCCCCGGCAAGGTTGAGCGGTGCGACGAGGCGCGCTCGGGAGGAGGTGCTGAGACTCAGCCGTTGTTATGCGCAGTTGAAACCACTGCGCCACGGCAGGGGGAGAACTGCTCCGGGAGGTGGGCGCTGGAAGCAACCAGCGGGGGTTATCGCTTCTCGGCCTTTTGGCTAAGACTGCGATCGCCTCCTGTGTCTGGATAAAACTTTTGCCTGTTTGTGGCGAAGTGTTACCAGGTTTTTGGGAGGATACTCACATTATTCCTTGTGAAGAAAATTTCAACTTTGTTGTAGTTGAAATTGTTTCACACAAAGGAATTCATTGGTTCAGAGGACTGCTTACCTGTACTCTGCCGGAATAACATCTCGACCAGGCCAAACAAGACAAGGTAAGTGTGTTTTATTCACCTTTCTAACATTTTTAGTAGATTTTATTGCTCTTTTTAGAGCATTCTTTTACCTTATTTTAGTTGACTTGGTTTTAGACTGTTTTAGGTGTTTTAGCTTCTTTTTACCACTTTTACGTTGTGGTGCCTCCACCATGGCGGCCAACCATGCCGGCATGAGGAGGCACCACAGTGTCAGATTTACATTCAAAGAAAAAGATGGGAAAACCCTTGTTATGTCAAGGCTGACTTCTCAAGGAAAATGATCCAGAACATTTTGAAATTCTCCCCGCAGGATATAAATTGTATTTTGACTCTGCCATTTGGAAAAGGTTTCGATGTGAGTTTTGTCTCTGCTGCCGTGTTCAGAGATTTCTGGACACGCTTCGAAAATGAAAAACCCCAGTTTACTGCATTTAATGTTGAGAAACTGACTGATAATGCCGCTAAAACGGTAATTGTCAGAATGTTCAATGAGACTGTGAATGCAGATGACATTTGTTTGTGGCTGGGCAGATTTTGCACTGTTAAAGGCCAGGCTACCAAAGTGAGAGATGAGGATGGCATCTGGAATTGCGCTTGGAGGGTCCCCATCCAACAATGGCAAGACCCTCAAGGCTTCCAGGGCCTGAAACATCTGCCATCCATGATAGTTCTGGGAAACAACAGGGGCTACATTCATTACCAGGGCCAGCCCAAACTCTGCCGCAAGTGTGGTGAGAATGGGCACCTGGCAGAAGCGTGCCAGCAGATCATTTGTGGTAAATGTAGAGAAATTGGGCATACTTTCGAGGAATGCACCAATGGCAGAAAGTGCAATCTTTGTGGAGAAACAAACCACCTCTTCAGAGATTGCCCTAAGTCGTTTGCCAACAAATTAAAGGCAGCAAAGGCACAAAATGGCGGACAAGACGAAGCAGTTAGAGAGCTAATTGAAGAGGCTGGGCTGGAGAATTCAAATCTCCCGCCAAATCCTGTGATTGGAGGAGAAGGACCAGTAGAGGCGGGAGAAGGGGAGGGGCCTGCAGCTGCCCCACAAGTGGAGAACAGGGAAGAAGCAGTGGCAGTGCAGGCAGAAGGCGGAGCTAGCTCAGTGACTGGCTCAGAACAAAAATTTGGCCAGTCACAGAGTGATAGCGAGGATGTCCCCCTCCCCAATGCCCAGCCGGCCAAGAGACTAATTTCAGAATTGTCTTCTGAGTCTCCTGGAGCCTCGGAAAAGAGGGGAAGAGCTGAGAGCTACTCAGACAGTTCATCTGTGGAGGAGCCCAGAGTCTTCCCCTCCAATTCGCCTAATGAAGTCTCTTTTTTAACTATAGCTCTGCAATCAACCCCTAAGGACTCAAAGCTCAATGCCACCCTGCGTCAGAGGCCAACTCCTAGAGTCCGAAAGGGAAATGGAGCTCAACCCCGTCATCTCTCACCCATGAGAATGAAGGAAGAGCTCCATTCACAAGAAATCCACTAACTGCTATGTTTTTAAACATTTGAAATCCCCCTTTTTTTTTAGTCTTTTAAGATGTCATACCTGCAAATTTTAACCATACTCATGACACTCACCTTCTCAACTATCAATGTGAGGAGTGTGAAGTCGAGAGTTAGAGCCCAGATTGTTTTATCCTTTCTTAACTCTTTTAAGTCTGATGTGTTTTTAATACAGGAATGCGGCCTACCATTTTTAAAACACTACAGAGAATGGGAGGAGTTATGGCCACAAACGTCGATATGGAGCGGCTCAAATGAAAACAAAAATGATGGAGTGGCCATTTTAATAAAAAACCCTCTAGTCTGGTGAAGGGCAGCACTGTGGTGAGAGATGGTCGGGCACTTTTAACACACTTGACTTTTATGGGGAAGGATTTTAACGTCTTAAATATTTATGGCTTTAATGACAAGAACGACAGGTATGACCTTTTAGAAGACCTGCAGCCCCACATGCTAGGCAGGGCACCTTTAGTTGTAGGGGGGGATTTTAATTGTATTTTAAGCAGGAACGACAGGAGAAGAATAGGGGACGATTTTAAAGTGGACAAGACTTCAGTTTTACTTCAAAGCATATGCAGTGATTTTAGACTTGTGGACTGTTTTAAAACCATGCATCCCAGAGAGGAGGGCTTCACCTGGTTCAGTAGTGATGGCACCCGAGCCTCTCGCATAGACTACATTTTATCACGTGATTGCCCACCAACCGATGCTAGATTGGAACCTGTTTTCTTTTCTGATCACGCAATTCTTTCCTGCACCCTTTCACTCTCTTCCGGTGTGACGGCAGGAAGTGGTCTGTGGAAGCTCAATTGCTCCCTGTTAGAAGACAGGGAGCTAGTTAGGCTGTACAGGGAGCAATACCGAGAGTGGCAGACCCTTCAAGACTTTTACGATACACGTGCACAGTGGTGGGAAATGGTGAAGGGAAAGACAAAGACGTTTTACAGACAGGCAGGGAAAAGAAAGAAAAAGAGGGACAACAGACGCATGTTGGGACTGCAGAAACGGCTTCAGAGGTATTTTAAACTAATCCAACATGGAATGGATTTTAATGAAGAGATAAAACAAATTAAAACAGAGATGTCGGTTTTAGCAGAAATTAATAGCAAAGGTGTGATTTTAAGAAGCAAGGAAAGGGAAATAGAGGAAGGAGAGAAGTGCACAAGATATTTTTTTAAGAAAATCGTAAATAAAGGGGGGGCCATGTTGAGACTTAAAAAAGAAAACGGGTGCACAGCTGACACAACAGAGGAAATCAAAGAAACTGTCGAACATTTTTACCGTGAACTGTACGCATACAAAACTGTTAACGGGGACACCATGACCGAAGTTTTAAAATCCATTGACCAAGCAACAAACGACAACGTGCTTTTAACCCAAGATTTTACGATACCGGAATTAAACAAATGCATCAAATCTTTTAAGACAGGGAAGTCGCCGGGAGAAGACGGGCTTCCCTTGGAATTTTATCTGACATTTTGGGACATTTTAGCACCAGACTTGCTTGCTGTTTTTATGGATTTTGAACAAATGGACCGACTTCCTGACAGCTTTAGAGCAGGGATAGTGACTCTCCTTCACAAAGACAAAGACAAGACGGACTTGAAAAATTGGAGACCTATCACACTCTTAAATTTTGACTGTAAACTTTTTAGTAAACTTTTAGCCTCACGCATGTCCTTGTTTTTAGAAGATCTGATTCACCCGGATCAAGCCTGTGCCGTCCCGGGGAGGAAGATCACCGACAGCCTCGTACTGATCCGAGATACCATCTGTTACGCGAGAGACAGAAACATTCGGCTAGTAGTCCTGAATTTAGATTTTGAGAAAGCCTTTGATCGGGTCTCGCACCAGTACCTTTTCCAGGTACTGCAAAAAATGGGGTTCCCGAGAAGGTTTATAGCCTGGGTGGGACTGCTGTACCGGGAGATCAACAGCAAATTCATTGTTAACGGGCATCTGACAAGAGCAGTGGATATAAACTGCGGTGTCCGTCAGGGTTGTCCGTTATCTGCCCTCCTCTACGTTATCTGTATAGAACCACTGGCACAGACCTTGAGAAGGGACCAACGAATCCATGGGGTAGGAGTCCCAGGGAGCGGGGGACTCGAGACAAAATGTATTTTATATATGGACGACATCAACATTTTATGCACTGACCTTTTATCTGTCAACAGGACGCTGGACTTGACTGACTGGTTCGGACAGGCCTCTGGGTCAAAGCTGAACAGAAGCAAGACCCAAGCCCATTTTTATGGACCGTGGACAGCGACTGAGACGACAGGACTCCCCCTGACTGTGACCCAGACTGACCAAAAAATACTTGGGATCAGGTTTGATAGGGAGGGGGAGGGGAAAACAAATTGGGCAGACATAGTAGGGAAAGTCAGGCAGAGACTAGGGTACTGGACACTTAGAGGACTGACTTTAGAAGGAAAGGTTTTAATCATCAAAGCAGTGATTTTACCTTTGCTTTTACTCATCAGTTCTGTTTTTATCCCGCCTAGGAGAGTGATCTTAGACCTGGAACGAGCCATCTTTTATTTTTTGTGGGGCTCCAAGTGGGAAAGACTGAGACGAAGCGTGATGAAGAAGCCAAAGGAGAAAGGAGGAAAAGGAGTGCCAGACCTGCACTTGTTCCTAGGAAGCAGATACACAGCACTACACATGCAACCGCCACAGCCCCATCCAGAAACCCCAAGACCGCAGCAATGACACGGTTCTGGATGGGGTCCTACCTCAGAAAACTTAAGATCTTACCCACAAGTCTCAAAGTACCAGTGTCTTTTAACCTGCCACCAGCCTATGCTTTTATCCAGTCATTTTTAAGGCATTTTAACCTTGAGCAGGAGGAGTTGCAGGTTTTAACCACTCACCGCTCTCTCATTTCTGTTGTGCAGGAGCGGGAACCAGTGAGTCCAGTGCGCGGGCTTGCATTCGGCGAGCCCTCAACAGTTTGGCGCAACGTGAACCATCCAGCTCTTCCAAACAGACTCCGGGACCTGTCATGGATGGTGGCTCATGAGATCCTCCCAGTCAGGTCCGTAATGCACTCCCGGGGCATGTCGGCGCACTCAACTTGCCCCCGACCAGGTTGTGGCGCGCCTGAGTCGGTAAGGCATCTGCTCTGGGAGTGCAGCGCTGCCGTAGAACAGTGGGCAACGGCCGGCTCCTTGCAATTCCCGTACTTGCCAGCAAGGGAGGTCCTCACACCACAGCTGGTGCTGTACGGGGTGAGCCAAGGAAATCAGATACCAGCACGTACATTTGCCAAACAGTGGCTCACCCTAGCCGCCATCAAAGACGCCATATGGACCTCCAGAAACTTGCTGGCAAGAAAGCACATGCAGATCCCCCCCGTGGCTGTGATCCGGATGGCCGCAGCAACGGCCCAAACGGCCAGAGCTGCAGGCGGCGGGCCTAGGACACAGCCACAAAGAAGAATCGCCTCTGTGCCCATTCGGACGGAGGAGCCGGAGCCACACAAGGAAAGTTCAAGGCAGCGGCGGCCTGACCCTCCGGGTGAGGTTGGTGGGAAGGAGCTACAGGGTGAGGGTCTCCTCTGAGCGCCTGCACAAGATCCCGAGAGTCCAAATCTGTTTGGGGGAGCTGAATGAGTTCCCCTTTGATAGGGACTCACTACACTCCTGCACAACAGTGGACTTGGAGAAGAGCTTTTATTATCCATTTATTTTTTGTGAGTTTTATTTTAACAAATGCACTCCGCTTTGAAGACTTTTAACAGACACTCACAGACATGGACAAGCTGAAAACCATTTTATACCTTTAATTTATGACGTTATCTGTAATGCATTTTAAACACTTTTTTTAAATGTTGTTTTACAGAGAACATTTATCTATTTATTGACATGTTGTATTTTAAAAGGTAACTTGGAATTGACATATTATGAATCATGTTTGAATTGAGTGTCAATAAAATTTTTCTCAAAAAAAAAAAATCTGTTCTTATCAGTTTAATATCTGATATGTCCCCTATAAGGGGGCAACATATTAAATGGATTTTTAGCACCGGGAGCTGAGACGAGGGGCTTGCTCCGTCCACTCCACGCATCGACCCGGTATTGCAGTGCCTCCGGGGGCGGTGCACCCTTCTCCTGCCTTGTGTAAAACCAAAATACTGACCCAAACGCAGAGGTTCGTCGCTCTGCCGGACGCCGGCCCGAAAAAGGCGCCAGTCGAGGGGGGGCGGCCAGCTGAAGCCTCGAAGAAGGCAGCGAGATTTGCACTTTATGATTGGCAGACGACGAGGGGATATTTGGGACCGGCATGGCTGTTAAATGTGCCCTGCACTTCCCCTCCCTTTCTCCCACTCGTCATCGAGAGCCCGAGTATTTCGGATGCTCGGTAGCCTGTGTCCAAAAGCCAGGCCTTCATTTCTCCGATTGGATAGAGCCTCTCAGAAGGTGGGGAGGGGACACTGCGGCGCCTCCGTAGGCCCGGCACGGTTGGCCAACACGGTGGAGGAACCGCAGCGTAGAAAGGATACAAGAAACTAAAACACCTCAAATGAAGCAAGAAAACCTGCTACAACTGCTAAATCGGTGAATAAAACACACTTACCTTCTCGTCTTTGGTCTGGTCAAGGTGGCAGTCCGGCAGAGGACAGGTAGGCAGTCCTCGGGACCAATGAATTCCTTGTTGCAAAAGTTTTTCAGCTACGGCAAAGTTGAAATTTTATTCACAAGGAATGAGGTGAATCTCCTCCCAGAAAAGCTGGTGACACAAAACGAAGCCCCAAACCGGCAAAGGTTTTAACCAGAAAGAGGAGGCCATTGCAGTCTTGGCCAAAAGGCCGAGAAGCGATCGGCCACATTTCCCCTCCCTTTCTCTCACTCGTCATCGAGAGGCTACAAGAGCCCGAGTCGTTCGGTAGCCTCTGTCCAAAAGCCAGGCCTTCGTCTCTCCGCAGCCCGATTGGATAGAGCCTGCCATGACCTGGGGAGGGGTAGGGGAACGGGCGTGGCCTGGTACTTGGGACTCGAGAGGCAGAGTGAGGCTTACCGTGAGGGTAGTGGCCGGGACGACTAGGCTCGTCGGCGGCTCTGGAGGAGGGGCCCGTACTTACTCGGGTTTCTCTTCATAACGTACAAGTCTTTCGCCTTTTACTAAAGACTTCCGTGGAGAGGGACGCCAATGAGTTAAAACTATTTTTGGCAGGCTCTGCCGTGTGGCCGAGCCTCGTGCGTTTGTGAAAAGGAAATAAAACGCCGCCCCCGGCAAGGTTGAGCGGTGCGACGAGGCGCGCTCGGGAGGAGGTGCTGAGACTCAGCCGTTGTTATGCGCAGTTGAAACCACTGCGCCACGGCAGGGGGAGAACTGCTCCGGGAGGTGGGCGCTGGAAGCAACCAGCGGGGGTTATCGCTTCTCGGCCTTTTGGCTAAGATCAAGTGTAGTATCTGTTCTTATCAGTTTAATATCTGATATGTCCCCTATAAGGGGGCAACATATTAAATGGATTTTTAGCACCGGGAGCTGAGACGAGGGGCTTGCTCCGTCCACTCCACGCATCGACCCGGTATTGCAGTGCCTCCGGGGGCGGTGCACCCTTCTCCTGCCTTGTGTAAAACCAAAATACTGACCCAAACGCAGAGGTTCGTCGCTCTGCCGGACGCCGGCCCGAAAAAGGCGCCAGTCGAGGGGGGGCGGCCAGCTGAAGCCTCGAAGAAGGCAGCGAGATTTGCACTTTATGATTGGCAGACGACGAGGGGATATTTGGGACCGGCATGGCTGTTAAATGTGCCCTGCACTTCCCCTCCCTTTCTCCCACTCGTCATCGAGAGCCCGAGTATTTCGGATGCTCGGTAGCCTGTGTCCAAAAGCCAGGCCTTCATTTCTCCGATTGGATAGAGCCTCTCAGAAGGTGGGGAGGGGACACTGCGGCGCCTCCGTAGGCCCGGCACGGTTGGCCAACACGGTGGAGGAACCGCAGCGTAGAAAGGATACAAGAAACTAAAACACCTCAAATGAAGCAAGAAAACCTGCTACAACTGCTAAATCGGTGAATAAAACACACTTACCTTCTCGTCTTTGGTCTGGTCAAGGTGGCAGTCCGGCAGAGGACAGGTAGGCAGTCCTCGGGACCAATGAATTCCTTGTTGCAAAAGTTTTTCAGCTACGGCAAAGTTGAAATTTTATTCACAAGGAATGAGGTGAATCTCCTCCCAGAAAAGCTGGTGACACAAAACGAAGCCCCAAACCGGCAAAGGTTTTAACCAGAAAGAGGAGGCCATTGCAGTCTTGGCCAAAAGGCCGAGAAGCGATCGGCCACATTTCCCCTCCCTTTCTCTCACTCGTCATCGAGAGGCTACAAGAGCCCGAGTCGTTCGGTAGCCTCTGTCCAAAAGCCAGGCCTTCGTCTCTCCGCAGCCCGATTGGATAGAGCCTGCCATGACCTGGGGAGGGGTAGGGGAACGGGCGTGGCCTGGTACTTGGGACTCGAGAGGCAGAGTGAGGCTTACCGTGAGGGTAGTGGCCGGGACGACTAGGCTCGTCGGCGGCTCTGGAGGAGGGGCCCGTACTTACTCGGGTTTCTCTTCATAACGTACAAGTCTTTCGCCTTTTACTAAAGACTTCCGTGGAGAGGGACGCCAATGAGTTAAAACTATTTTTGGCAGGCTCTGCCGTGTGGCCGAGCCTCGTGCGTTTGTGAAAAGGAAATAAAACGCCGCCCCCGGCAAGGTTGAGCGGTGCGACGAGGCGCGCTCGGGAGGAGGTGCTGAGACTCAGCCGTTGTTATGCGCAGTTGAAACCACTGCGCCACGGCAGGGGGAGAACTGCTCCGGGAGGTGGGCGCTGGAAGCAACCAGCGGGGGTTATCGCTTCTCGGCCTTTTGGCTAAGACTGCGATCGCCTCCTGTGTCTGGATAAAACTTTTGCCTGTTTGTGGCGAAGTGTTACCAGGTTTTTGGGAGGATACTCACATTATTCCTTGTGAAGAAAATTTCAACTTTGTTGTAGTTGAAATTGTTTCACACAAAGGAATTCATTGGTTCAGAGGACTGCTTACCTGTACTCTGCCGGAATAACATCTCGACCAGGCCAAACAAGACAAGGTAAGTGTGTTTTATTCACCTTTCTAACATTTTTAGTAGATTTTATTGCTCTTTTTAGAGCATTCTTTTACCTTATTTTAGTTGACTTGGTTTTAGACTGTTTTAGGTGTTTTAGCTTCTTTTTACCACTTTTACGTTGTGGTGCCTCCACCATGGCGGCCAACCATGCCGGCATGAGGAGGCACCACAGTGTCAGATTTACATTCAAAGAAAAAGATGGGAAAACCCTTGTTATGTCAAGGCTGACTTCTCAAGGAAAATGATCCAGAACATTTTGAAATTCTCCCCGCAGGATATAAATTGTATTTTGACTCTGCCATTTGGAAAAGGTTTCGATGTGAGTTTTGTCTCTGCTGCCGTGTTCAGAGATTTCTGGACACGCTTCGAAAATGAAAAACCCCAGTTTACTGCATTTAATGTTGAGAAACTGACTGATAATGCCGCTAAAACGGTAATTGTCAGAATGTTCAATGAGACTGTGAATGCAGATGACATTTGTTTGTGGCTGGGCAGATTTTGCACTGTTAAAGGCCAGGCTACCAAAGTGAGAGATGAGGATGGCATCTGGAATTGCGCTTGGAGGGTCCCCATCCAACAATGGCAAGACCCTCAAGGCTTCCAGGGCCTGAAACATCTGCCATCCATGATAGTTCTGGGAAACAACAGGGGCTACATTCATTACCAGGGCCAGCCCAAACTCTGCCGCAAGTGTGGTGAGAATGGGCACCTGGCAGAAGCGTGCCAGCAGATCATTTGTGGTAAATGTAGAGAAATTGGGCATACTTTCGAGGAATGCACCAATGGCAGAAAGTGCAATCTTTGTGGAGAAACAAACCACCTCTTCAGAGATTGCCCTAAGTCGTTTGCCAACAAATTAAAGGCAGCAAAGGCACAAAATGGCGGACAAGACGAAGCAGTTAGAGAGCTAATTGAAGAGGCTGGGCTGGAGAATTCAAATCTCCCGCCAAATCCTGTGATTGGAGGAGAAGGACCAGTAGAGGCGGGAGAAGGGGAGGGGCCTGCAGCTGCCCCACAAGTGGAGAACAGGGAAGAAGCAGTGGCAGTGCAGGCAGAAGGCGGAGCTAGCTCAGTGACTGGCTCAGAACAAAAATTTGGCCAGTCACAGAGTGATAGCGAGGATGTCCCCCTCCCCAATGCCCAGCCGGCCAAGAGACTAATTTCAGAATTGTCTTCTGAGTCTCCTGGAGCCTCGGAAAAGAGGGGAAGAGCTGAGAGCTACTCAGACAGTTCATCTGTGGAGGAGCCCAGAGTCTTCCCCTCCAATTCGCCTAATGAAGTCTCTTTTTTAACTATAGCTCTGCAATCAACCCCTAAGGACTCAAAGCTCAATGCACCCTGCGTCAGAGGCCAACTCCTAGAGTCCGAAAGGGAAATGGAGCTCAACCCCGTCATCTCTCACCCATGAGAATGAAGGAAGAGCTCCATTCACAAGAAATCCACTAACTGCTTGTTTTTAAACATTTGAAATCCCCCTTTTTTTTTAGTCTTTTAAGATGTCATACCTGCAAATTTTAACCATACTCATGACACTCACCTTCTCAACTATCAATGTGAGGAGTGTGAAGTCGAGAGTTAGAGCCCAGATTGTTTTATCCTTTCTTAACTCTTTTAAGTCTGACGTGTTTTTAATACAGGAATGCGGCCTACCATTTTTAAAACACTACAGAGAATGGGAGGAGTTATGGCCACAAACGTCGATATGGAGCGGCTCAAATGAAAACAAAAATGATGGAGTGGCCATTTTAATAAAAAACCCTCTAGTCTGGTGAAGGGCAGCACTGTGGTGAGAGATGGTCGGGCACTTTTAACACACTTGACTTTTATGGGGAAGGATTTTAACGTCTTAAATATTTATGGCTTTAATGACAAGAACGACAGGTATGACCTTTTAGAAGACCTGCAGCCCCACATGCTAGGCAGGGCACCTTTAGTTGTAGGGGGGGATTTTAATTGTATTTTAAGCAGGAACGACAGGAGAAGAATAGGGGACGATTTTAAAGTGGACAAGACTTCAGTTTTACTTCAAAGCATATGCAGTGATTTTAGACTTGTGGACTGTTTTAAAACCATGCATCCCAGAGAGGAGGGCTTCACCTGGTTCAGTAGTGATGGCACCCGAGCCTCTCGCATAGACTACATTTTATCACGTGATTGCCCACCAACCGATGCTAGATTGGAACCTGTTTTCTTTTCTGATCACGCAATTCTTTCCTGCACCCTTTCACTCTCTTCCGGTGTGACGGCAGGAAGTGGTCTGTGGAAGCTCAATTGCTCCCTGTTAGAAGACAGGGAGCTAGTTAGGCTGTACAGGGAGCAATACCGAGAGTGGCAGACCCTTCAAGACTTTTACGATACACGTGCACAGTGGTGGGAAATGGTGAAGGGAAAGACAAAGACGTTTTACAGACAGGCAGGGAAAAGAAAGAAAAAGAGGGACAACAGACGCATGTTGGGACTGCAGAAACGGCTTCAGAGGTATTTTAAACTAATCCAACATGGAATGGATTTTAATGAAGAGATAAAACAAATTAAAACAGAGATGTCGGTTTTAGCAGAAATTAATAGCAAAGGTGTGATTTTAAGAAGCAAGGAAAGGGAAAGAGGAAGGAGAGAAGTGCACAAGATATTTTTTTAAGAAAATCGTAAATAAAGGGGGGGCCATGTTGAGACTTAAAAAAGAAAACGGGTGCACAGCTGACACAACAGAGGAAATCAAAGAAACTGTCGAACATTTTTACCGTGAACTGTACGCATACAAAACTGTTAACGGGGACACCATGACGAAGTTTTAAAATCCATTGACCAAGCAACAAACGACAACGTGCTTTTAACCCAAGATTTTACGATACCGGAATTAAACAAATGCATCAAATCTTTTAAGACAGGGAAGTCGCCGGGAGAAGACGGGCTTCCCTTGGAATTTTATCTGACATTTTGGGACATTTTAGCACCAGACTTGCTTGCTGTTTTTATGGATTTTGAACAAATGGACCGACTTCCTGACAGCTTTAGAGCAGGGATAGTGACTCTCCTTCACAAAGACAAAGACAAGACGGACTTGAAAAATTGGAGACCTATCACACTCTTAAATTTTGACTGTAAACTTTTTAGTAAAAGCCTCACGCATGTCCTTGTTTTTAGAAGATCCAGATCAAGCCTGTGCCGTCCCGGGGAGGAAGATCACCGACAGCCTCGTACTGATCCGAGATACCATCTGTTACGCGAGAGACAGAAACATTCGGCTAGTAGTCCTGAATTTAGATTTTGAGAAAGCCTTTGATCGGGTCTCGCACCAGTACCTTTTCCAGGTACTGCAAAAAATGGGGTTCCCGAGAAGGTTTATAGCCTGGGTGGGACTGCTGTACCGGGAGATCAACAGCAAATTCATTGTTAACGGGCATCTGACAAGAGCAGTGGATATAAACTGCGGTGTCCGTCAGGGTTGTCCGTTATCTGCCCTCCTCTACGTTATCTGTATAGAACCACTGGCACAGACCTTGAGAAGGGACCAACGAATCCATGGGGTAGGAGTCCCAGGGAGCGGGGGACTCGAGACAAAATGTATTTTATATATGGACGACATCAACATTTTATGCACTGACCTTTTATCTGTCAACAGGACGCTGGACTTGACTGACTGGTTCGGACAGGCCTCTGGGTCAAAGCTGAAGCAGACCCAAGCCCATTTTATGGACCGTGGACAGCGACTGAGACGACAGGACTCCCCCTGACTGTGACCCAGACTGACCAAAAAATACTTGGGATCAGGTTTGATAGGGAGGGGGAGGGGAAAACAAATTGGGCAGACATAGTAGGGAAAGTCAGGCAGAGACTAGGGTACTGGACACTTAGAGGACTGACTTTAGAAGGAAAGGTTTTAATCATCAAAGCAGTGATTTTACCTTTGCTTTTACTCATCAGTTCTGTTTTTATCCCGCCTAGGAGAGTGATCTTAGACCTGGAACGAGCCATCTTTTATTTTTTGTGGGGCTCCAAGTGGGAAAGACTGAGACGAAGCGTGATGAAGAAGCCAAAGGAGAAAGGAGGAAAAGGAGTGCCAGACCTGCACTTGTTCCTAGGAAGCAGATACACAGCACTACACATGGCAACCGCCACAGCCCCATCCAGAAACCCCAAGACCGCAGCAATGACACGGTTCTGGATGGGGTCCTACCTCAGAAAACTTAAGATCTTACCCACAAGTCTCAAAGTACCAGTGTCTTTTAACCTGCCACCAGCCTATGCTTTTATCCAGTCATTTTTAAGGCATTTTAACCTTGAGCAGGAGGAGTTGCAGGTTTTAACCACTCACCGCTCTCTCATTTCTGTTGTGCAGGAGCGGGAACCAGTGAGTCCAGTGCGCGGGCTTGCATTCGGCGAGCCCTCAACAGTTTGGCGCAACGTGAACCATCCAGCTCTTCCAAACAGACTCCGGGACCTGTCATGGATGGTGGCTCATGAGATCCTCCCAGTCAGGTCCGTAATGCACTCCCGGGGCATGTCGGCGCACTCAACTTGCCCCCGACCAGGTTGTGGCGCGCCTGAGTCGGTAAGGCATCTGCTCTGGGAGTGCAGCGCTGCCGTAGAACAGTGGGCAACGGCCGGCTCCTTGCAATTCCCGTACTTGCCAGCAAGGGAGGTCCTCACACCACAGCTGGTGCTGTACGGGGTGAGCCAAGGAAATCAGATACCAGCACGTACATTTGCCAAACAGTGGCTCACCCTAGCCGCCATCAAAGACGCCATATGGACCTCCAGAAACTTGCTGGCAAGAAAGCACATGCAGATCCCCCCCGTGGCTGTGATCCGGATGGCCGCAGCAACGGCCCAAACGGCCAGAGCTGCAGGCGGCGGGCCTAGGACACAGCCACAAAGAAGAATCGCCTCTGTGCCCATTCGGACGGAGGAGCCGGAGCCACACAAGGAAAGTTCAAGGCAGCGGCGGCCTGACCCTCCGGGTGAGGTTGGTGGGAAGGAGCTACAGGGTGAGGGTCTCCTCTGAGCGCCTGACAAGATCCCGAGAGTCCAAATCTGTTTGGGGGAGCTGAATGAGTTCCCCTTTGATAGGGACTCACTACACTCCTGCACAACAGTGGACTTGGAGAAGAGCTTTTATTATCCATTTATTTTTGTGAGTTTTATTTTAACAAATGCACTCCGCTTTGAAGACTTTTTAACAGACACTCACAGACATGGACAAGCTGAAAACCATTTTATACCTTTAATTTATGACGTTATCTGTAATGCATTTTAAACACTTTTTTTAAATGTTGTTTTACAGAGAACATTTATCTATTTATTGACATGTTGTATTTTAAAAGGTAACTTGGAATTGACATATTATGAATCATGTTTGAATTGAGTGTCAATAAAATTTTTCTCAAAAGAAAAAAATCTGTTCTTATCAGTTTAATATCTGATATGTCCCCTATAAGGGGGCAACATATTAAATGGATTTTTAGCACCGGGAGCTGAGACGAGGGGCTTGCTCCGTCCACTCCACGCATCGACCCGGTATTGCAGTGCCTCCGGGGGCGGTGCACCCTTCTCCTGCCTTGTGTAAAACCAAAATACTGACCCAAACGCAGAGGTCGTCGCTCTGCCGGACGCCGGCCCGAAAAAGGCGCCAGTCGAGGGGGGCGGCCAGCTGAAGCCTCGAAGAAGGCAGCGAGATTTGCACTTTATGATTGGCAGACGACGAGGGGATATTTGGGACCGGCATGGCTGTTAAATGTGCCCTGCACTTCCCCTCCCTTTCTCCCACTCGTCATCGAGAGCCCGAGTATTTCGGATGCTCGGTAGCCTGTGTCCAAAAGCCAGGCCTTCATTTCTCCGATTGGATAGAGCCTCTCAGAAGGTGGGGAGGGGACACTGCGGCGCCTCCGTAGGCCCGGCACGGTTGGCCAACACGGTGGAGGAACCGCAGCGTAGAAAGGATACAAGAAACTAAAACACCTCAAATGAAGCAAGAAAACCTGCTACAACTGCTAAATCGGTGAATAAAACACACTTACCTTCTCGTCTTTGGTCTGGTCAAGGTGGCAGTCCGGCAGAGGACAGGTAGGCAGTCCTCGGGACCAATGAATTCCTTGTTGCAAAAGTTTTTCAGCTACGGCAAAGTTGAAATTTTATTCACAAGGAATGAGGTGAATCTCCTCCCAGAAAAGCTGGTGACACAAAACGAAGCCCCAAACCGGCAAAGGTTTTAACCAGAAAGAGGAGGCCATTGCAGTCTTGGCCAAAAGGCCGAGAAGCGATCGGCCACATTTCCCCTCCCTTTCTCTCACTCGTCATCGAGAGGCTACAAGAGCCCGAGTCGTTCGGTAGCCTCTGTCCAAAAGCCAGGCCTTCGTCTCTCCGCAGCCCGATTGGATAGAGCCTGCCATGACCTGGGGAGGGGTAGGGGAACGGGCGTGGCCTGGTACTTGGGACTCGAGAGGCAGAGTGAGGCTTACCGTGAGGGTAGTGGCCGGGACGACTAGGCTCGTCGGCGGCTCTGGAGGAGGGGCCCGTACTTACTCGGGTTTCTCTTCATAACGTACAAGTCTTTCGCCTTTTACTAAAGACTTCCGTGGAGAGGGACGCCAATGAGTTAAAACTATTTTTGGCAGGCTCTGCCGTGTGGCCGAGCCTCGTGCGTTTGTGAAAAGGAAATAAAACGCCGCCCCGGCAAGGTTGAGCGGTGCGACGAGGCGCGCTCGGGAGGAGGTGCTGAGACTCAGCCGTTGTTATGCGCAGTTGAAACCACTGCGCCACGGCAGGGGGAGAACTGCTCCGGGAGGTGGGCGCTGGAAGCAACCAGCGGGGGTTATCGCTTCTCGGCCTTTTGGCTAAGACTGCGATCGCCTCCTGTGTCTGGATAAAACTTTTGCCTGTTTGTGGCGAAGTGTTACCAGGTTTTTGGGAGGATACTCACATTATTCCTTGTGAAGAAAATTTCAACTTTGTTGTAGTTGAAATTGTTTCACACAAAGGAATTCATTGGTTCAGAGGACTGCTTACCTGTACTCTGCCGGAATAACATCTCGACCAGGCCAAACAAGACAAGGTAAGTGTGTTTTATTCACCTTTAACATTTTTAGTAGATTTTATTGCTCTTTTTAGAGCATTCTTTACCTTATTTAGTTGACTTGGTTTTAGACTGTTTTAGGGTTTTAGCTTCTTTTTACCACTTTTACGTTGTGGTGCCTCCACCATGGCGGCCAACCATGCCGGCATGAGGAGGCACCACAGTGTCAGATTTACATTCAAAGAAAAAGATGGGAAAACCCTTGTTATGTCAAGGCTGACTCTCAAGGAAAATGATCCAGAACATTTTGAAATTCTCCCCGCAGGATATAAAATTGTATTTTGACTCTGCCATTTGGAAAAGGTTTCGATGTGAGTTTTGTCTCTGCTGCCGTGTTCAGAGATTTCTGGACACGCTTCGAAAATGAAAAACCCCAGTTTACTGCATTTAATGTTGAGAAACTGACTGATAATGCCGCTAAAACGGTAATTGTCAGAATGTTCAATGAGACTGTGAATGCAGATGACATTTGTTTGTGGCTGGGCAGATTTTGCACTGTTAAAGGCCAGGCTACCAAAGTGAGAGATGAGGATGGCATCTGGAATTGCGCTTGGAGGGTCCCCATCCAACAATGGCAAGACCCTCAAGGCTTCCAGGGCCTGAAACATCTGCCATCCATGATAGTTCTGGGAAACAACAGGGGCTACATTCATTACCAGGGCCAGCCCAAACTCTGCCGCAAGTGGTGAGAATGGGCACCTGGCAGAAGCGTGCCAGCATCATTTGTGGTAAATGTAGAGAAATTGGGCATACTTTCGAGGAATGCACCAATGGCAGAAAGTGCAATCTTTGTGGAGAAAAACCACCTCTTCAGAGATTGCCCTAAGTCGTTTGCAACAAATTAAAGGCAGCAAAGGCACAAAATGGCGGACAAGACGAAGCAGTTAGAGAGCTAATTGAAGGGCGGGCTGGAGAATTCAAATCTCCCGCCAAATCCTGTGATTGGAGGAGAAGGACCAGTAGAGGCGGGAGAAGGGGAGGGGCCTGCAGCTGCCCCACAAGTGGAGAACAGGGAGGAAGCAGTGGCAGTGCAGGCAGAAGGCGGAGCTAGCTCAGTGACTGGCTCAGAACAAAATTTGGCCAGTCACAGAGTGATAGCGAGGATGTCCCCCTCCCCAATGCCCAGCCGGCCAGAGACTAATTTCAGAATTGTCTTCTGAGCTCCTGGAGCCTCGGAAAAGAGGGGAAGAGCTGAGAGCTACTCAGACAGTTCTATCTGTGGAGGAGCCCAGAGTCTTCCCTCCAATTCGCCTAATGAAGTCTCTTTTTTAACTATAGCTCTGCAATCAACCCTAAGGACTCAAAGCTCAATGCCACCCTGCGTCAGAGGCCAACTCCTAGAGTCCGAAAGGGAAATGG
>NW_024042501.1:0-18681 GCF_014851395.1 Micropterus salmoides | reverse complement strand
GTATGAATTCAGTAAGTGCTTTTTGTTGGGGTAGTGTTGCTGACCTCTGAAGTCTAAGGATCCCTATAGGATATATTAGAACAATGATTCTAGATCATTTGTTACTGGGTGAAGAATCCTCTTTTGAACACGTTTAGCAGTCAGTAATATTACCCTAACTTGAGCATTGACTTGCCTTTTGAATTCAGTAAGTGCTACTTGTTGGGGAAGTTGAAAATGACAAAAGCAACTGGATTTTTTGGGCTAATTTTGTGAGAATCAGCCCCAGATCACCTCAAATAGAGCCACTGGTGATTATTGTGTTCATAAGTGCTCTCTTTGGGGTTGTTGGTCTGACATGTTCCCGATTGAATCCACTCCACAGAGTGTTTGAAGAAATACTTCTATAATTCAGAGACAAATTTCATTGAGTGATACACTTTAACTTAAGCAACTGTGTTTTTTAATGCTTTGAAATTACTATAGTTGGGTTGTCAATTGATGGGATTGAATGCAACAGAGGTTTTCTCATCAACATCTCCATTTAGTCTTTATTATTACCTGAACACAGACACTAACTTGTTTCTCAATACAGTAAGTGCTTTTTGTTGGGGCCAGTTTTGCTGACCTCTGAATCTTCAGGTGTGTGTGAACTGTGTCATTTAAAAGGATCAGTAGAGATTCACGTAGTTTTTGTTCACATTCTGCAAATGAAGTGCAAGACAAATATATGAGTTGGGGTGGAATTCTCACATGAACCCTACATGTAGATGACAGTTTTTGGAGACATGTAATGATTCTTGCTTTCTCACAAGCTGTCTTGGGGTCTTTTTAGCAAAAGTGCCATTTGGAGAAGAAATTCAGTGCTAACTCTGCTTCTTTGTATTGCTTAAAGTACTCCTGATGGAGCTGCAATGGCAGGCCACCATGTGTAAATGAGTTGCATCAAGAAAACTCATTGGAGTCTAATTGACCGCTCGTCAACTTCTAATGGAATGCATGAATTTAAGATGACTGTTGTCCATCAATACAAATAGTGCTATGTTCATTTCGCAATGTCAAGATCAGTGAAACTTCAAAAAAAGAAGGCGGAGTTGGGTGGCAATGGCTTCAAACTACATTTAAGATGGGCAGATCTGTGCAAGAAACACCACTTGTGCTGCCACTGGGAAAGACAGCACAGAAAATGCTAGAAAGAAACATCTGGACTACGGAGAAGAGAGGAAGATTGCTCACTGCAAGTATGTGATATTGGCCCAACATGAGCTTGAGTTTTGTCTGAATTAGGTAAGTGCTACTGTTGGGGAGGTTGTACATGTCAAAAGCCACAAACTGTAACTGAAGAGAGACGGCATTAAAATCACGTTCAGATCACCTCAAATGGAGACACTGATGATTCTTGGTTCATAAGTGCTTCTCTTTGGGGTGTCTTGGTTGTGAGTTCTTCAACAGCGAGTAGTTTCACATCATTTAACATAACCAGCTACACCATAACTTGTCACCAACATCACCCAAACACAAGCACTGACTTGAGTTATGAATTCAGTAAGTGCTTTTTGTTGGGGTAGTGTTGCTGACTCTGAAGTCTAAGGATCCCTATAAGGAATATATTAGAACAATGATTCTAGATCATTGTTAGGGTGAAGAATCCTCTTTTGAACACATTACAGTCAGTAATATTACCCTAACTTGAGCATTGACTTGACTGTTGAATTCAGTAAGTGCTACTGTTGGGGAAGTTGACAATGACAAAAGCAACTGGATTTTTGGTGCCATATTTTGTGAGAATCAGCCCCAGATCACCTCAAATGGAGACACTGATGATTCTTGTGTTCATAAGTGCTTCTCTTTGGGGTTGTCTTGGTTGTGAGTTCTTCAAACAACATATCACAGTCAGTTTCACATCATTTTAACATAACCAGCTACACCATAACTTTGTCACCAACATCACCCAAACACAAGCACTGACTTGAGTTATGAATTCAGTAAGTGCTTTTGTTGGGGTAGGTTGCTGACCTCTGAAGTCTAAGGTCCCTATAAGGAATATATTAGAACAATGATTCTAGATCATTGTTACTGGTGAAGAATCCTCTTTTGAACACGTTTAGCAGTCAGTATATTACCCTAACTTGAGCATTGACTTGACTGTTGAATCAGTAAGTGCTCCTTGTTGGGGCAGTTGAAAATGACAAAAGCAACTGGATTTTTTGGTGCCATATTTTGTGAGAATCAGCCCAGATCACCTCAAATAGAGCCACTGGTGATTATGTGTTCATAAGTGCTTCTCTTTGGGGTTGTCTTGGTTCTGACATGTTCCTTGATTGAATCCACTCCACAGAGCTGTTTGAAGAAATTACTTTACAATTCAGGACACATTTCATTGAGTGATACACTTTACTTAAGCAACTGTGTTTTAATGCTTTGAAATGATTATAGTTGGGTTGTCAATCTGATGGGATTGAATGCAACAGAGGTTTTCTCATCAACATCTCCTTAGTCTTATTATTACCTGAACACAGACACTAACTTTGTTTCTCAATACAGTAAGGCTTTTGTTGGGGTAGTGTTGCTGACCTCTGAAGTCAAAGGATCCCTATAAGGAATATATTAGAACAATGATTCTAGATCTTGTTACTGGGTGAGAATCCTCTTGAACACGTTTAGCAGTCAGTAATATTACCCTAACTTGAGCATTGACTTGCCTTTGAATTCAGTAAGTGCTATTTGTTGGGGAAGTTGACAATGACAAAAGCAACTGGATTTTTTGGTGCCATATTTTGTGAGAATCAGCCCAGATCACCTCAAATAGAGCCATGGGATTATTGTGTTCATAAGTGCTTCTCTTGAGGTGGTTGTTCTGACATGTTCCTTGATTGAATCCACTCCACAGAGCTGTTTGAAGAAATTACTCTACAATTCAGAGACAATTTCATTGAGTGATACACTTAACTTAAGCAACTGTGTTTTTTAATGCTTTGAAATTACTTATAGTGGGTTGCAATCTGAGGGGATTGAATGCAACAGAGGTGTTTCATCAACATCTCCATTAGTCTTTATTATTACTGAACACAGACACTAACTTTGTTTCTCAATACAGTAAGTGCTTTTTGTTGGGGGTAGTGTTGGACCTCTGAAGTCAAAGGATCCCTATAAGGAATATATTAGAACAATGATTCTAGATCATTGTTACTGGGTGAAGAATCTCTTTTGAACACGTTTAGCAGTCAGTAATATACCCTAACTTGAGCATTGACTTGCCTTTGAATTCAGTAAGTGCTATTTGTTGGGGAAGTTGACAATGACAAAAGCAACTGGATTTTTTGGTGCCATATTTTGTGAGAATCAGCCCAGATCACCTCAAATGGAGACACTGATGATTCTTGTATTCATAAGTGCTTCTCTTTGGGGTTGTCTTGCTTGTGAGTTCTTCAACACACATATCACAGTCAGTTTGACATCATTTTAACATAACCAGCTACACCATAACTTTGTCACCAACATCACCCAAACACAAGCACTGACTTGAGTTATGAATTCAGTAAGTGCTTTTGTTGGGGTAGTGTTGCTGACCTCTGAAGTCTAAGGATCCCTATAAGGAATATATTAGAACAATGATTCTAGATCATTTGTTACTGGGTGAAGAATCCTCTTTTGAACACGTTTAGCAGTCAGTAATATTACCCTAACTTGAGCATTGACTTGACTGTTGAATTCAGTAAGTGCTCCTTGTTGGGGAAGTTGAAAATGACAAAAGCAACTGGATTTTTGGTGCCATATTTTGTGAGAATCAGCCCCAGATCACCTCAAATAGAGCCACTGGTGATTATTGTGTTCATAAGTGCTTCTCTTTGGGGTTGTCTTGGTTCTGACATGTTCCTCGATTGAATCCACTCCACAGAGCTGTTTGAAGAAATTACTTCTAATTCAGAGACAAATTTCATTGAGTGATACACTTTAACTTAAGCAACTGTTTTTTAATGCTTTGAAATTACTTTATAGTTGGGTTGTCAATCTGATGGGATTGAATGCAACAGAGGTTTTCTCATCAACATCTCCATTTAGTCTTTATTATTACCTGAACACAGACACTAACTTTGTTTCTCAATACAGTAAGTGCTTTTGTTGGGGCAGTTTTGCTGACCTCTGAATCTTCAGGTGTGTGAACTGTGTCATTTAAAAGGATCAGTAAGAGATTCACGTCAGTTTTGTTCACATTCTGCAAATGAAGTGCAAGACAATATATATGAGTTGGGGTGGAATTCTCACATGAACCCTACATGTAGATGACAGTTTTTGGAGACATGTAATGATTCTTGCTTTCTCACAAGCTGTCTTGGGGGTCTTTTTGCAGAAAGTGCCATTTGGAGAAGAAATTCAGTGCTAACTCTGCTTCTTTGTATTGCTTTAAAGTACTCCTGATGGAGCTGCAATGGCAGGCCACCATGTGTAAATGAGTTGCATCAAGAAAACTCATTGGAGTCTAATTGACCGCTCGTCAACTTCTATGGAATGCATGAATTGAAGATGACTGTTGTCCATCAAATACAAATAGTGCTATTGTTCATTTCGCAATGTCAAGATCAGTGAAACTTCAAGAAAAAGAAGGCGGAGTTGGGTGGCAATGGCTTCAAAACTACATGCAAGAAACACCACTTGTGCTGCCACTGGGAAAGACAGCACAGAAAATGCTAGAAAGAAACATCTGGACTACGGAGAAGAGAGGAAGATTGCTCACTGCAAGATGTGATATTGGCCCAACATGAGCTTTGAGTTTTGTCTGAATTAGGTAAGTGCTACTTGTTGGGGAGGTTGTACATGTCAAAAGCCACAAACTGTAACTGAAGAGAGACGGCATTAAAATCACGTTCAGATCACCTCAAATGGAGACACTGATGATTCTTGTGTTCATAAGTGCTTCTCTTTGGGGTTGTCTTGGTTGTGAGTTCTTCAACAGAGTCAGTTTCACATCATTTTAACATAACCAGCTAACCATAACTTTGTCACCAACATCACCCAAACACAAGCACTGACTTGAGTTATGAATTCAGTAAGTGCTTTTTGTTGGGGTAGTGTTGCTGACCTCTGAAGTCTAAGGATCCCTATAAGGAATATATTAGAACAATGATTCTAGATCATTTGTTACTGGGTGAAGAATCCTCTTTGAACACGTTTAGCAGTCAGTAATATTACCCTAACTTGAGCATTGACTTGACTGTTGAATTCAGTAAGTGCTCCTTGTTGGGGCAGTTGAAAATGACAAAAGCAACTGGATTTTTTGGTGCCATATTTTGTGAGAATCAGCCCCAGATCACCTCAAATAGAGCCACTGGTGATTATTGTGTTCATAAGTGCTTCTCTTTGGGGTTGTCTTGGTTCTGACATGTTCCTCGATTGAATCCACTCCACAGAGCTGTTTGAAGAAATTACTTCTACAATTCAGAGACAAATTTCATTGAGTGATACACTTTAACTTAAGCAACTGTGTTTTTTAATGCTTTGAAATTACTTTATAGTTGGGTTGTCAATCTGATGGGATTGAATGCAACAGAGGTTTTCTCATCAACATCTCCATTTAGTCTTTATTATTACCTGAACACAGACACTAACTTTGTTTCTCAATACAGTAAGTGCTTTTTGTTGGGGCAGTTTTGCTGACCTCTGAATCTTCAGGTGTGTGAACTGTGTCATTTAAAAGGATCAGTAAGAGATTCACGTCAGTTTTGTTCACATTCTGCAAATGAAGTGCAAGACAAATATATATGAGTTGGGGTGGAATTCTCACATGAACCCTACATGTAGATGACAGTTTTTGGAGACATGTAATGATTCTTGCTTTCTCACAAGCTGTCTTGGGGGTCTTTTTGCAGAAAGTGCCATTTGGAGAAGAAATTCAGTGCTAACTCTGCTTCTTTGTATTGCTTTAAAGTACTCCTGATGGAGCTGCAATGGCAGGCCACCATGTGTAAATGAGTTGCATCAAGAAAACTCATTGGAGTCTAATTGACCGCTCGTCAACTTCTACTGGAATGCATGAATTAAGATGACTGTTGTCCATCAAATACAAATAGTGCTATTGTTCATTTCGCAATGTCAAGATCAGTGAAACTTCAAGAAAAAGAAGGCGGAGTTGGGTGGCAATGGCTTCAAACTACATTTAAGATGGGCAGATCTGTGCAAGAAACACCACTTGTGCTGCCACTGGGAAAGACAGCACAGAAAATGCTAGAAAGAAACATCTGGACTACGGAGAAGAGAGGAAGATTGCTCACTGCAAGTATGTGATATTGGCCCAACATGAGCTTTGAGTTTTGTCTGAATTAGGTAAGTGCTACTTGTTGGGGAGGTTGTACATGTCAAAAGCCACAAACTGTAACTGAAGAGAGACGGCATTAAAATCACGTTCAGATCACCTCAAATGGAGACACTGATGATTCTTGTGTTCATAAGTGCTTCTCTTTGGGGTTGTCTTGGTTGTGAGTTCTTCAACAGAGTCAGTTTCACATCATTTTAACATAACCAGCTACACCATAACTTTGTCACCAACATCACCCAAACACAAGCACTGACTTGAGTTATGAATTCAGTAAGTGCTTTTTGTTGGGGTAGTGTTGCTGACCTCTGAAGTCTAAGGATCCCTATAAGGAATATATTAGAACAATGATTCTAGATCATTTGTTACTGGGTGAAGAATCCTCTTTTGAACACGTTTAGCAGTCAGTAATATTACCCTAACTTGAGCATTGACTTGACTGTTGAATTCAGTAAGTGCTACTTGTTGGGGAAGTTGACAATGACAAAAGCAACTGGATTTTTTGGTGCCATATTTTGTGAGAATCAGCCCCAGATCACCTCAAATAGAGCCACTGGTGATTATTGTGTTCATAAGTGCTTCTCTTTGGGGTTGTCTTGGTTGTGAGTTCTTCAACAGACATATCACAGTCAGTTTCACATCATTTTAACATAACCAGCTACACCATAACTTTGTCACCAACATCACCCAAACACGAGCACTGACTTGAGTTATGAATTCAGTAAGTGCTTTTTGTTGGGGTAGTGTTGCTGACCTCTGAAGTCTAAGGATCCCTATAAGGAATATATTAGAACAATGATTCTAGATCATTTGTTACTGGGTGAAGAATCCTCTTTTGAACACGTTTAGCAGTCAGTAATATTACCCTAACTTGAGCATTGACTTGACTGTTGAATTCAGTAAGTGCTCCTTGTTGGGGAAGTTGACAATGACAAAAGCAACTGGATTTTTTGGTGCCATATTTTGTGAGAATCAGCCCCAGATCACCTCAAATAGAGCCACTGGTGATTATTGTGTTCATAAGTGCTTCTCTTTGGGGTTGTCTTGGTTCTGACATGTTCCTCGATTGAATCCACTCCACAGAGCTGTTTGAAGAAATTACTTCTACAATTCAGAGACAAATTTCATTGAGTGATACACTTTAACTTAAGCAACTGTGTTTTTTAATGCTTTGAAATTACTTTATAGTTGGGTTGTCAATCTGATGGGATTGAATGCAACAGAGGTTTTCTCATCAACATCTCCATTTAGTCTTTATTATTACCTGAACACAGACACTAACTTTGTTTCTCAATACAGTAAGTGCTTTTTGTTGGGGCAGTTTTGCTGACCTCTGAATCTTCAGGTGTGTGAACTGTGTCATTTAAAAGGATCAGTAAGAGATTCACGTCAGTTTTGTTCACATTCTGCAAATGAAGTGCAAGACAAATATATATGAGTTGGGGTGGAATTCTCACATGAACCCTACATGTAGATGACAGTTTTTGGAGACATGTAATGATTCTTGCTTTCTCACAAGCTGTCTTGGGGGTCTTTTTGCAGAAAGTGCCATTTGGAGAAGAAATTCAGTGCTAACTCTGCTTCTTTGTATTGCTTTAAAGTACTCCTGATGGAGCTGCAATGGCAGGCCACCATGTGTAAATGAGTTGCATCAAGAAAACTCATTGGAGTCTAATTGACCGCTCGTCAACTTCTAATGGAATGCATGAATTTAAGATGACTGTTGTCCATCAAATACAAATAGTGCTATTGTTCATTTCGCAATGTCAAGATCAGTGAAACTTCAAGAAAAAGAAGGCGGAGTTGGGTGGCAATGGCTTCAAACTACATTTAAGATGGGCAGATCTGTGCAAGAAACACCACTTGTGCTGCCACTGGGAAAGACAGCACAGAAAATGCTAGAAAGAAACATCTGGACTACGGAGAAGAGAGGAAGATTGCTCACTGCAAGTATGTGATATTGGCCCAACATGAGCTTTGAGTTTTGTCTGAATTAGGTAAGTGCTACTTGTTGGGGAGGTTGTACATGTCAAAAGCCACAAACTGTAACTGAAGAGAGACGGCATTAAAATCACGTTCAGATCACCTCAAATGGAGACACTGATGATTCTTGTGTTCATAAGTGCTTCTCTTTGGGGTTGTCTTGGTTGTGAGTTCTTCAACAGAGTCAGTTTCACATCATTTTAACATAACCAGCTACACCATAACTTTGTCACCAACATCACCCAAACACAAGCACTGACTTGAGTTATGAATTCAGTAAGTGCTTTTTGTTGGGGTAGTGTTGCTGACCTCTGAAGTCTAAGGATCCCTATAAGGAATATATTAGAACAATGATTCTAGATCATTTGTTACTGGGTGAAGAATCCTCTTTTGAACACGTTTAGCAGTCAGTAATATTACCCTAACTTGAGCATTGACTTGACTGTTGAATTCAGTAAGTGCTACTTGTTGGGGAAGTTGACAATGACAAAAGCAACTGGATTTTTTGGTGCCATATTTTGTGAGAATCAGCCCCAGATCACCTCAAATGGAGACACTGATGATTCTTGTGTTCATAAGTGCTTCTCTTTGGGGTTGTCTTGGTTGTGAGTTCTTCAACACACATATCACAGTCAGTTTCACATCATTTTAACATAACCAGCTACACCATAACTTTGTCACCAACATCACCCAAACACGAGCACTGACTTGAGTTATGAATTCAGTAAGTGCTTTTTGTTGGGGTAGTGTTGCTGACCTCTGAAGTCTAAGGATCCCTATAAGGAATATATTAGAACAATGATTCTAGATCATTTGTTACTGGGTGAAGAATCCTCTTTTGAACACGTTTAGCAGTCAGTAATATTACCCTAACTTGAGCATTGACTTGACTGTTGAATTCAGTAAGTGCTCCTTGTTGGGGCAGTTGAAAATGACAAAAGCAACTGGATTTTTTGGTGCCATATTTTGTGAGAATCAGCCCCAGATCACCTCAAATAGAGCCACTGGTGATTATTGTGTTCATAAGTGCTTCTCTTTGGGGTTGTCTTGGTTCTGACATGTTCCTTGATTGAATCCACTCCACAGAGCTGTTTGAAGAAATTACTTCTACAATTCAGAGACACATTTCATTGAGTGATACACTTTAACTTAAGCAACTGTGTTTTTTAATGCTTTGAAATGACTTTATAGTTGGGTTGTCAATCTGATGGGATTGAATGCAACAGAGGTTTTCTCATCAACATCTCCATTTAGTCTTTATTATTACCTGAACACAGACACTAACTTTGTTTCTCAATACAGTAAGTGCTTTTTGTTGGGGTAGTGTTGCTGACCTCTGAAGTCAAAGGATCCCTATAAGGAATATATTAGAACAATGATTCTAGATCATTTGTTACTGGGTGAAGAATCCTCTTTTGAACACGTTTAGCAGTCAGTAATATTACCCTAACTTGAGCATTGACTTGCCTTTTGAATTCAGTAAGTGCTATTTGTTGGGGAAGTTGACAATGACAAAAGCAACTGGATTTTTTGGTGCCATATTTTGTGAGAATCAGCCCCAGATCACCTCAAATAGAGCCACTGGTGATTATTGTGTTCATAAGTGCTTCTCTTTGGGTTGTCTTGGTTCTGACATGTTCCTTGATTGAATCCACTCCACAGAGCTGTTTGAAGAAATTACTTCTACAATTCAGAGACAAATTTCATTGAGTGATACACTTTAACTTAAGCAACTGTGTTTTTTAATGCTTTGAAATTACTTTATAGTTGGGTTGTCAATCTGATGGGATTGAATGCAACAGAGGTTTTCTCATCAACATCTCCATTTAGTCTTTATTATTACCTGAACACAGACACTAACTTTGTTTCTCAATACAGTAAGTGCTTTTTGTTGGGGTAGTGTTGCTGACCTCTGAAGTCAAAGGATCCCTATAAGGAATATATTAGAACAATGATTCTAGATCATTTGTTACTGGGTGAAGAATCCTCTTTTGAACACGTTTAGCAGTCAGTAATATTACCCTAACTTGAGCATTGACTTGCCTTTTGAATTCAGTAAGTGCTATTTGTTGGGGAAGTTGACAATGACAAAAGCAACTGGATTTTTTGGTGCCATATTTTGTGAGAATCAGCCCCAGATCACCTCAAATGGAGACACTGATGATTCTTGTGTTCATAAGTGCTTCTCTTTGGGGTTGTCTTGCTTGTGAGTTCTTCAACACACATATCACAGTCAGTTTGACATCATTTTAACATAACCAGCTACACCATAACTTTGTCACCAACATCACCCAAACACAAGCACTGACTTGAGTTATGAATTCAGTAAGTGCTTTTTGTTGGGGTAGTGTTGCTGACCTCTGAAGTCTAAGGATCCCTATAAGGAATATATTAGAACAATGATTCTAGATCATTTGTTACTGGGTGAAGAATCCTCTTTTGAACATGTTTAGCAGTCAGTAATATTACCCTAACTTGAGCATTACTTGACTGTTGAATTCAGTAAGTGCTCCTTGTTGGGGCAGTTGAAAATGACAAAAGCAACTGGATTTTTTGGTGCCATATTTTGTGAGAATCAGCCCCAGATCACCTCAAATAGAGCCACTGGTGATTATTGTGTTCATAAGTGCTTCTCTTTGGGGTTGTCTTGGTTCTGACATGTTCCTCGATTGAATCCACTCCACAGAGCTGTTTGAAGAAATTACTTCTATAATTCAGAGACAAATTTCATTGAGTGATACACTTTAACTTAAGCAACTGTGTTTTTTAATGCTTTGAAATTACTTTATAGTTGGGTTGTCAATCTGATGGGATTGAATGCAACAGAGGTTTTCTCATCAACATCTCCATTTAGTCTTTATTATTACCTGAACACAGACACTAACTTTGTTTCTCAATACAGTAAGTGCTTTTTGTTGGGGCAGTTTTGCTGACCTCTGAATCTTCAGGTGTGTGAACTGTGTCATTTAAAAGGATCAGTAAGAGATTCACGTCAGTTTTGTTCACATTCTGCAAATGAAGTGCAAGACAAATATATATGAGTTGGGGTGGAATTCTCACATGAACCCTACATGTAGATGACAGTTTTTGGAGACATGTAATGATTCTTGCTTTCTCACAAGCTGTCTTGGGGGTCTTTTTGCAGAAAGTGCCATTTGGAGAAGAAATTCAGTGCTAACTCTGCTTCTTTGTATTGCTTTAAAGTACTCCTGATGGAGCTGCAATGGCAGGCCACCATGTGTAAATGAGTTGCATCAAGAAAACTCATTGGAGTCTAATTGACCGCTCGTCAACTTCTACTGGAATGCATGAATTGAAGATGACTGTTGTCCATCAAATACAAATAGTGCTATTGTTCATTTCGCAATGTCAAGATCAGTGAAACTTCAAGAAAAAGAAGGCGGAGTTGGGTGGCAATGGCTTCAAACTACATGCAAGAAACACCACTTGTGCTGCCACTGGGAAAGACAGCACAGAAAATGCTAGAAAGAAACATCTGGACTACGGAGAAGAGAGGAAGATTGCTCACTGCAATGATGTGATATTGGCCCAACATGAGCTTTGAGTTTTGTCTGAATTAGGTAAGTGCTACTTGTTGGGGAGGTTGTACATGTCAAAAGCCACAAACTGTAACTGAAGAGAGACGGCATTAAAATCACGTTCAGATCACCTCAAATGGAGACACTGATGATTCTTGTGTTCATAAGTGCTTCTCTTTGGGGTTGTCTTGGTTGTGAGTTCTTCAACAGAGTCAGTTTCACATCATTTTAACATAACCAGCTAAACCATAACTTTGTCACCAACATCACCCAAACACAAGCACTGACTTGAGTTATGAATTCAGTAAGTGCTTTTTGTTGGGGTAGTGTTGCTGACCTCTGAAGTCTAAGGATCCCTATAAGGAATATATTAGAACAATGATTCTAGATCATTTGTTACTGGGTGAAGAATCCTCTTTTGAACACGTTTAGCAGTTAGTAATATTACCCTAACTTGAGCATTGACTTGACTGTTGAATTCAGTAAGTGCTCCTTGTTGGGGAAGTTGAAAATGACAAAAGCAACTGGATTTTTTGGTGCCATATTTTGTGAGAATCAGCCCCAGATCACCTCAAATAGAGCCACTGGTGATTATTGTGTTCATAAGTGCTTCTCTTTGGGGTTGTCTTGGTTCTGACATGTTCCTCGATTGAATCCACTCCACAGAGCTGTTTGAAGAAATTACTTCTATAATTCAGAGACAAATTTCATTGAGTGATACACTTTAACTTAAACAACTGTGTTTTTTAATGCTTTGAAATTACTTTATAGTTGGGTTGTCAATCTGATGGGATTGAATGCAACAGAGTTTTTCTCATCAACATCTCCATTTAGTCTTTATTATTACCTGAACACAGACACTAACTTTGTTTCTCAATACAGTAAGTGCTTTTTGTTGGGGCAGTTTTGCTGACCTCTGAATCTTCAGGTGTGTGAACTGTGTCATTTAAAAGGATCAGTAAGAGATTCACGTCAGTTTTGTTCACATTCTGCAAATGAAGTGCAAGACAATATATATGAGTTGGGGTGGAATTCTCACATGAACCCTACATGTAGATGACAGTTTTTGGAGACATGTAATGATTCTTGCTTTCTCACAAGCTGTCTTGGGGGTCTTTTTGCAGAAAGTGCCATTTGGAGAAGAAATTCAGTGCTAACTCTGCTTCTTTGTATTGCTTTAAAGTACTCCTGATGGAGCTGCAATGGCAGGCCACCATGTGTAAATGAGTTGCATCAAGAAAACTCATTGGAGTCTAATTGACCGCTCGTCAACTTCTAATGGAATGCATGAATTTAAGATGACTGTTGTCCATCAAATACAAATAGTGCTATTGTTCATTTCGCAATGTCAAGATCAGTGAAACTTCAAGAAAAAGAAGGCGGAGTTGGGTGGCAATGGCTTCAAACTACAGATGCAAGAAACACCACTTGTGCTGCCACTGGGAAAGACAGCACAGAAAATGCTAGAAAGAAACATCTGGACTACGGAGAAGAGAGGAAGATTGCTCACTGCAAGTATGTGATATTGGCCCAACATGAGCTTTGAGTTTTGTCTGAATTAGGTAAGTGCTACTTGTTGGGGAGGTTGTACATGTCAAAAGCCACAAACTGTAACTGAAGAGAGACGGCATTAAAATCACGTTCAGATCACCTCAAATGGAGACACTGATGATTCTTGTGTTCATAAGTGCTTCTCTTTGGGGTTGTCTTGGTTGTGAGTTCTTCAACAGAGTCAGTTTCACATCATTTTAACATAACCAGCTACACCATAACTTTGTCACCAACATCACCCAAACACAAGCACTGACTTGAGTTATGAATTCAGTAAGTGCTTTTTGTTGGGGTAGTGTTGCTGACCTCTGAAGTCTAAGGATCCCTATAAGGAATATATTAGAACAATGATTCTAGATCATTTGTTACTGGGTGAAGAATCCTCTTTTGAACACGTTTAGCAGTCAGTAATATTACCCTAACTTGAGCATTGACTTGACTGTTGAATTCAGTAAGTGCTCCTTGTTGGGGAAGTTGAAATGACAAAAGCAACTGGATTTTTTGGTGCCATATTTTGTGAGAATCAGCCCCAGATCACCTCAAATAGAGCCACTGGTGATTATTGTGTTCATAAGTGCTTCTCTTTGGGGTTGTCTTGGTTCTGACATGTTCCTTGATTGAATCCACTCCACAGAGCTGTTTGAAGAAATTACTTCTACAATTCAGAGACAAATTTCATTGAGTGATACACTTTAACTTAAGCAACTGTGTTTTTTAATGCTTTGAAATTACTTTATAGTTGGGTTGTCAATCTGATGGGATTGAATGCAACAGAGTTTTTCTCATCAACATCTCCATTTAGTCTTTATTATTACCTGAACACAGACACTAACTTTGTTTCTCAATACAGTAAGTGCTTTTTGTTGGGGCAGTTTTGCTGACCTCTGAATCTTCAGGTGTGTGAACTGTGTCATTTAAAAGGATCAGTAAGAGATTCACGTCAGTTTTGTTCACATTCTGCAAATGAAGTGCAAGACAATATATATGAGTTGGGGTGGAATTCTCACATGAACCCTACATGTAGATGACAGTTTTTGGAGACATGTAATGATTCTTGCTTTCTCACAAGCTGTCTTGGGGGTCTTTTTGCAGAAAGTGCCATTTGGAGAAGAAATTCAGTGCTAACTCTGCTTCTTTGTATTGCTTTAAAGTACTCCTGATGGAGCTGCAATGGCAGGCCACCATGTGTAAATGAGTTGCATCAAGAAAACTCATTGGAGTCTAATTGACCGCTCGTCAACTTCTAATGGAATGCATGAATTTAAGATGACTGTTGTCCATCAAATACAAATAGTGCTATTGTTCATTTCGCAATGTCAAGATCAGTGAAACTTCAAGAAAAAGAAGGCGGAGTTGGGTGGCAATGGCTTCAAACTACATTTAAGATGGGCAGATCTGTGCAAGAAACACCACTTGTGCTGCCACTGGGAAAGACAGCACAGAAAATGCTAGAAAGAAACATCTGGACTACGGAGAAGAGAGGAAGATTGCTCACTGCAAGTATGTGATATTGGCCCAACATGAGCTTTGAGTTTTGTCTGAATTAGGTAAGTGCTACTTGTTGGGGAGGTTGTACATGTCAAAAGCCACAAACTGTAACTGAAGAGAGACGGCATTAAAATCACGTTCAGATCACCTCAAATGGAGACACTGATGATTCTTGTGTTCATAAGTGCTTCTCTTTGGGGTTGTCTTGGTTGTGAGTTCTTCAACACACATATCACAGTCAGTTTCACATCATTTTAACATAACCAGCTACACCATAACTTTGTCACCAACATCACCCAAACACAAGCACTGACTTGAGTTATGAATTCAGTAAGTGCTTTTTGTTGGGGTAGTGTTGCTGACCTCTGAAGTCTAAGGATCCCTATAAGGAATATATTAGAACAATGATTCTAGATCATTTGTTACTGGGTGAAGAATCCTCTTTTGAACACGTTTAGCAGTCAGTAATATTACCCTAACTTGAGCATTGACTTGACTGTTGAATTCAGTAAGTGCTCCTTGTTGGGGCAGTTGAAATGACAAAAGCAACTGGATTTTTTGGTGCCATATTTTGTGAGAATCAGCCCCAGATCACCTCAAATAGAGCCACTGGTGATTATTGTGTTCATAAGTGCTTCTCTTTGGGGTTGTCTTGGTTCTGACATGTTCCTTGATTGAATCCACTCCACAGAGCTGTTTGAAGAAATTACTTCTACAATTCAGAGACAAATTTCATTGAGTGATACACTTTAACTTAAGCAACTGTGTTTTTTAATGCTTTGAAATTACTTTATAGTTGGGTTGTCAATCTGATGGGATTGAATGCAACAGAGGTTTTTCTCATCAACATCTCCATTTAGTCTTATTATTACCTGAACACAGACACTAACTTTGTTTCTCAATACAGTAAGTGCTTTTTGTTGGGGCAGTTTTGCTGACCTCTGAATCTTCAGGTGTGTGAACTGTGTCATTTAAAAGGATCAGTAAGAGATTCACGTCAGTTTTGTTCACATTCTGCAAATGAAGTGCAAGACAATATATATGAGTTGGGGTGGAATTCTCACATGAACCCTACATGTAGATGACAGTTTTTGGAGACATGTAATGATTCTTGCTTTCTCACAAGCTGTCTTGGGGGTCTTTTTGCAGAAAGTGCCATTTGGAGAAGAAATTCAGTGCTAACTCTGCTTCTTTGTATTGCTTTAAAGTACTCCTGATGGAGCTGCAATGGCAGGCCACCATGTGTAAATGAGTTGCATCAAGAAAACTCATTGGAGTCTAATTGACCGCTCGTCAACTTCTAATGGAATGCATGAATTTAAGATGACTGTTGTCCATCAAATACAAATAGTGCTATTGTTCATTTCGCAATGTCAAGATCAGTGAAACTTCAAGAAAAAGAAGGCGGAGTTGGGTGGCAATGGCTTCAAACTACTACATGTGCAAGAAACACCACTTGTGCTGCCACTGGGAAAGACAGCACAGAAAATGCTAGAAAGAAACATCTGGACTACGGAGAAGAGAGGAAGATTGCTCACTGCAAGTATGTGATATTGGCCCAACATGAGCTTTGAGTTTTGTCTGAATTAGGTAAGTGCTACTTGTTGGGGAGGTTGTACATGTCAAAAGCCACAAACTGTAACTGAAGAGACGGCATTAAAATCACGTTCAGATCACCTCAAATGGAGACACTGATGATTCTTGTGTTCATAAGTGCTTCTCTTTGGGTTGTCTTGTTGTGAGTTCTTCAACAGAGTCAGTTTCACATCATTTTAACATAACCAGCTACCATAACTTTGTCACCAACATCACCCAAACACGAGCACTGACTTGAGTTATGAATTCAGTAAGTGCTTTTTGTTGGGGTAGTGTTGCTGACCTCTGAAGTCTAAGGATCCCTATAAGGAATATATTAGAACAATGATTCTAGATCATTTGTTACTGGGTGAAGAATCCTCTTTTGAACACGTTTAGCAGTCAGTAATATTACCCTAACTTGAGCATTGACTTGACTGTTGAATTCAGTAAGTGCTCCTTGTTGGGGAGTTGAAATGACAAAAGCAACTGGATTTTTTGGTGCCATATTTTGTGAGAATCAGCCCCAGATCACCTCAAATAGAGCCACTGTGATTATTGTGTTCATAAGTGCTTCTCTTTGGGGTTGTCTTGGTTCTGACATGTTCCTTGATTGAATCCACTCCACAGAGCTGTTTGAAGAAATTACTTCTACATTTCAGAGACAAATTTCATTGAGTGATACACTTTAACTTAAGCAACTGTGTTTTTTAATGCTTTGAAATTACTTTATAGTTGGGTTGTCAATCTGATGGGATTGAATGCAACAGAGTTTTTCTCATCAACATCTCCATTTAGTCTTTATTATACCTGAACACAGACACTAACTTTGTTTCTCAATACAGTAAGTGCTTTTTGTTGGGGCAGTTTTGCTGACCTCTGAATCTTCAGGTGTGAACTGTGTCATTTAAAAGGATCAGTAAGAGATTCACGTCAGTTTTGTTCACATTCTGCAAATGAAGTGCAAGACTATATATGAGTTGGGGTGGAATTCTCACATGAACCCTACATGTAGATGACAGTTTTTGGAGACATGTAATGATTCTTGCTTTCTCACAAGCTGTCTTGGGGGTCTTTTTGCAGAAAGTGCCATTTGGAGAAGAAATTCAGTGCTAACTCTGCTTCTTGTATTGCTTTAAAGTACTCCTGATGGAGCTGCAATGGCAGGCCACCATGTGTAAATGAGTTGCATCAAGAAAACTCATTGGAGTCTAATTGACCGCTCGTCAACTTCTAATGGAATGCATGAATTTAAGATGACTGTTGTCCATCAAATACAAATAGTGCTATTGTTCATTTCGCAATGTCAAGATCATGAAACTTCAAGAAAAAGAAGGCGGAGTTGGGTGGCAATGGCTTCAAACTACATTTGCAGATCCCACCACTTGTGCTGCCACTGGAAAGACAGCACAGAAAATGCTAGAAAGAACATCTGGACTACGAGAGAAGGAAGATTGCTCACTGCAAGTATGTGATATTGGCCCAACATGAGCTTTGAGTTTTGTCTGAATTAGGTAAGTGCTACTTGTTGGGAGGTTGTACATGTCAAAAGCCACAAACTGTAACTGAAGAGAGACGGCATTAAAATCACGTTCAGATCACCTCAAATGGAGACACTGATGATTCTTGTGTTCATAAGTGCTTCTCTTTGGGGTTGTCTTGGTTGTGAGTTCTTCAACAGAGTCAGTTTCACATCATTTTAACATAACCAGCTACACCATAACTTTGTCACCAACATCACCCAAACACACTGACTTGAGTTATGAATTCAGTAAGTGCTTTTTGTTGGGGTAGTGTTGCTGACCTCTGAAGTCTAAGGATCCCTATAAGGAATATATAGAACAATGATTCTAGATCATTTGTTACTGGTGAAGAATCCTCTTTGAACACGTTTAGCAGTCAGTAATATTACCCTAACTTGAGCATTGACTTGACTGTTGAATTCAGTAAGTGCTACTTGTTGGGGTTGAAATGACAAAAGCAACTGGATTTTTTTGGTGCCATATTTGTGAGAATCAGCCCCAGATCACCTCAAATAGAGCCACTGGTGATTATGTGTTCATAAGTGCTTCTCTTTGGGGTTGTCTTGGTTCTGACATGTTCCTTGATTGAATCCACTCCCAGAGCTGTTTGAAGAAATTACTTCTACATTTCAGAGACAAATTTCATTGAGTGATACACTTTAACTTAAGCAACTGTGTTTTTTAATGCTTTGAAATTACTTTATAGTTGGGTTGTCAATCTGATGGGGATTGA
>NW_024042500.1:0-40441 GCF_014851395.1 Micropterus salmoides | reverse complement strand
AACCACGTAGGGCACCATGCAGACCACCATGCAGGCCACGACGTAGGGCACCATGTAGGGCACCATGCAGGCCACCATAGGGCACCATGCAGACCGCCAGTAAGGCACCATGCAGACCACCATGCAGGCCACCACGTAGGGCACCAACATACCACCATGCAGACCACCATGCAGTGCCACGACGTAGGGCACCAAACATACCACCATGCAGACCACCAAGCAGACCACCACGTAGGGAACCACGACGTAGGGCACCAACATACCACATGCAGACCACCATGCAGGCCACCACGTAGGGCACCAAACATACCACCATGCAGACCACCATGCAGGCCACGACGTAGGGCACCATGCAGGCCACCAAGCAGCCACCACGTAGGGACCACGACGTAGGCACCATGCAGACCACCATGCAGGCCACGACGTAGGGCACCACATAGGGCACCATGCAGCCACCACGTAGGGCACCATGCAGACCACCATGCAGACCACCATGGAGGGCACCATGCAGACCACCATGGAGGGCACCATGCAGACCACCAGGTAGGGCACCACGCAGACCTTTGATCGATTTGTCTTCAGCTGCTGGCAGTTATTGTTTAATATTGTACATCGTGTATATATTGAATATTTTAGATATCAGTGATGGAAGTACTCTGATCATCATCAATACTACACAGTGAAACACTAAGAAGTAGGGCTGGGCAATAAAACAACAATGATGATTATCGCAATATAATTTTCCTCAATATCAATAGAATAAATGTTCAATATCATCAATGAATAATTGCTTTAATTCATTTGAATCACGAACAAAATTAGCACTTAATATTCTATCAAAATATGTATTTTTTGAAAAAAGAGGCCTGAAAAAAGATTAACTAATCATATTGTAGTAAAAAAATAGACCTCAGATTTGTGAAGTGATCCCACTGTTTGGCATCAAGTGTTGTACGTTCTGACCATAAAGAAAAGTTTAACCACATAATTACCATCTGGTTTCACCAGATACAAGTACTCATCAGGCACTCGCTGCCTGTGAGTAACTGCACTAACATGTAAATACAGAAGTGGAACAAAGACGACGCTGCTGAGAATGAAACGTTTATTCATCATCACTTTTTTACAAAAGCTGATAAGAGTTCAGGTGAGACGTGTCACCGTTCTTTAGCATGGTCGCAGTTTCACAACAACACAAAATTATTATTATTAACGTCACGGTTTTCTTGTGACCAATCACAGACATCCTGTGGCTGCTTCACATTTGTGTGCTAGCTGATGCTAACAACTGTGACAGCAGTGATTGGTTCAGAACAGAAATAATCAAAACAACAAAGCTTCAAACAGTTCAGAGGACGGAGGAACTTTTTATTTCACTTTGTGTAAATTTGAATGTTTGAATTAATGTTAGTTTGTTAAATAATATGAAGGTTTGACTTCATTATTTTTGGGTTCATATTACTTAAATTTGATCTGATGTTTTCTTTTCGCTGATTTAAAGGAATATTTCAATTTAGTTTCAGGACGAGCGACTTTGAGACAGAATAGAAAAAAAAATAGAGAGAAAAGATTGGCACAAGGCATTCTGGGAGTTTGAGTCCTTGTCATAAAAACATCTTCAGGTTCATAACAGCGTCTTCTTTACAGAGAAATTACCCACAAGCCCTAAAGTCTTAATATCTGTCTGACATTCATCATCCCCAGCAGTTCCTAGTCACCAGGCCCCTCCCCCTGAGTCTGCAGCTTGGCCAATCAGAGGCTACCGAGCCCTTCTCCCATTCTGATTCGCTGTCCTGGCTGCAGGTTGAAGGTGAAGTCTTAGGAGCTTCGAAAGCAGAACAATGGTGGAGCCGAGGTTAAACTCCCCCACGGGGGCCCCCTTCTGTAAGACCACGCCCCCTCCATCGCTGAGACCACGCCCCCTTCACTCGACGCCTTCAAGGCCTGGTCGCCGATGGCAACATAGCTGTGGTCATCGAAGGAGCCTTTATTGTAGCGAGGAGCGTTGGTCTGAAGCTCCTGAGGACGAAACACAAAAACTGCTGAAACTAAATATTAAACACAAAGGTATATTTATATTTAATACCAATATTTATGTCATTAATTCCTCTGATTGGCCGACTGAAGGAAAAGAACAGATATACTGCAATACTTTAAAATACACAACAACAAGGTTTTATTAAAGTAGAAGCGGTTCAAACTCACCTGGTCGAAGTAAACCCTGATGGAGCCCACGTTTGTGGCTCCGACTGCTGTTAATGAGAAGAAGCCGTGCTGCCAGTGGCCGGTGAGCGCCACACGCTCGTTAAGGCAGAAGAGCTCTTTGACCAAACGAGCCACGCCCGGGTTAACCGACATTAACGAGCCTAACGAGGAGAGAGAGATGAAGGGCAGGTAGAGCGCAGACACCAGAAAGGTGAATAGGTGAACAGACTCTCACCTGGGAAGTGACGCCGAAGCTCCACCCTCCAGTCTGTAGGTGAATGGAAACAGTGATAGTCTCCTGGAGCCAGGTAGACCACGACGTGGAACAGGTCGTTGTCAGGAGACGACAGGAGGAGGTCCCTGAAGGACGACGAGGACTCTAAAGAAAGAGGGACACAATCAATCTTCAACAAGTCCCAGGTCAAGACCAACAAGTCCCAGACCAACAAGTCCCAGGTCAAGACCAACAAGTCCCAAGTCAAGACCAACGAGTCCCAGGTCAAGACCAAATCCCAGGTGCAGACCAACAAGTCCCAAATCAAAACCAACAAGTCCCAGGTCAAGACCAACAAGTACCAGGTGCAGACCAACAAGTCCCAGGTCAAGACCAACGAGTCCCAGGTCAAGACCAAATCGCAGGTGCAGACCAACAAGTCCCAAATCAAAACCAACAAGTCCCAGGTCAAGACCAACAAGTCCCAGACCAACAAGTCCCAAATCAAAACCAACAAGTCCCAGACCCAAACCAACAAGTCCCAGGCCAAGACCAACAAGTCCCAGGCCAAGACCAACAAGTCCCAGGTCAAGACCAACAAGTCCCACAAGTCCCAGGTGCAGACCAACAAGTCCCAGATCCAAACCAACAAGTCCCAGACCAACAAGTCCCAGATCCAAACCAACAAGTCCCAGACCAACAAGTCCCAGATCCAAACCAACAAGTCCCAGGTGCAGACCAACAAGTCCCAGACCAACACTCCCAGGTCCAGACCAACACATCCCAGACCAACAAGTCCCAGGTCCAGACCAACAAATCCCAGGTCCAGACCAACAAGTCCCACACCAACAAGTCCCAGGTCCAGACCAACAAGTCCCAGGTCCAGTGGAAATTGCGCAATGGATAAGACTATGCCATTGTGTCCCTGAGCAAGACACTTAACCCCTAGTTGCTCCAGAGGCGTGTGACCTCTGACATGTAGAGCAAATGTAAGTCGCTTTGGATAAAAGCGTCAGCTAAATGAATAAATGTAAATATAAGTCCCAGGTCAAGACCAACAAATCCCAGGTCCAGGTCAAGACTGTTGTGTCTGACTGTTTGAGTCACAGATTTTTAATGGATCCGTGATGTCACATGCGTCATGGTGGAGTGGGCGTGGTCTTACCGTTGCCTCGCCTCTTCTGTGGACCCAGGAAGTTCTCCAGACTGTAGGTGACCCCCTTCACCTGCTCCACCTCTGAGTTCTCTACCCGACCGAAGTGGAGATCCTCCCATCAGCTGGCGAGATCTGAGAGAAGCAAGCATCACAGTTCAGGAGGAGGAGGAGGAGGGTTACCAGACACGAGGAGGAGGAGGAGGAGGAGGGTTACCAGACACGAGGAGGAGGAGGAGGAGGAGGGTTACCAGACACGAGGAGGAGGAGGGTTACCAGACACGAGGAGGAGGAGGAGGGTTACCAGACACGAGGAGGAGGAGGGTTACCAGACACGAGGAGGAGGAGGAGGAGGAGGAGGAGGAGGGTTACCAGACACGAGAAGGAGGAGGAGGGTTACCAGACACGAGGAGGAGGAGGAGGAGGAGGGTTACCAGACACGAGGAGGAGGAGGAGGAGGAGGGTTACCAGACACGAGGAGGAGGAGGAGGAGGAGGGTTACCAGACACGAGGAGGAAGAGGGTTACCAGACACGAGGAGGAGGAGGAGGAGGGTTACCAGACACGAGGAGGAGGAGGAGGAGGGTTACCAGACACGAGGAGGAGGAGGGTTACCAGACACGAGGAGGAAGAGGAGGAGGAGGAGGAGGAGGGTTACCAGACACGAGAAGGAGGAGGAGGAGGGTTACCAGACACGAGGAGGAGGAGGAGGGTTACCAGACACGAGGAGGAAGAGGAGGAGGAGGAGGGTTACCAGACACGAGAAGGAGGAGGAGGAGGGTTACCAGACACGAGGAGGAGGAGGAGGAGGAGGAGGGTTACCAGACACGAGAAGGAGGAGGAGGAGGAGGGTTACCAGACACGAGAAAAAGGAGGAGGAGGAGGGTTACCAGACACGAGGAGGAGGAGGGTTACCAGACACGAGGAGGAGGAGGAGGAGGAGGAGGAGGGTTACCAGACACGAGGAGGAGGAGGAGGAGGAGGAGGAGGGTTACCAGACACGAGGAGGAGGAGGAGGAGGAGGGTTACCAGACACGAGGAGGAGGAGGAGGAGGAGGGTTACCAGACACGAGGAGGAGGAGGAGGAGGAGGAGGGTTACCAGACACGAGAAGGAGGAGGAGGAGGGTTACCAGACATGAGGAGGAGGAGGAGGAGGGTTACCAGACATGAGGAGGAGGAGGAGGAGGAAGGTTACCAGACACGAGGAGGAGGAGGAGGAGGAGGGTTACCAGACACGAGGAGGAGGAAGAGGGTTACCAGACACGAGGAGGAGGAGGAGGAGGAGGAGGAGGGTTACCAGACACGAGAGGAGGAGGAGGAGGAGGGTTACCAGACACGAGGAGGAGGAGGAGGAGGAGGAGGAGGGTTACCAGACACGAGGAGGAGGAGGAGGAGGAGGGTTACCAGACACGAGGAGGAGGAGGAGGAGGAGGAGGAGGGGGGGGGGGGTTACCAGACACGAGACACGAGAACGAGGAGAAGGAGGAGGAGGAGGGTTACCAGACACGAGGAGGAGGAGGAGGGTTACCAGACACGAGGAGGAGGAGGAGGAGGAGGAGGGTTACCAGACACGAGGAGGAGGAGGAGGAGGAGGGTTACCAGACACGTGGAGGAGGAGGAGGAGGGGGGGGTTATCAGACACGAGACACGAGAAGGAGGAGGAGGAGGGTTACCAGACACGAGACACGAGAAGGAGGAGGAGGAGGGTTACCAGACACGAGGAGGAGGAGGAGGAGGGTTACCAGACACGAGGAGGAGGAGGGTTACCAGACACGAGGAGGAGGAGGAGGAGGGTTACCAGACACGAGGAGGAGGAGGAGGAGGGTTACCAGACACGAGGAGGAGGAGGAGGAGGAGGAGGGTTACCAGACACGAGGAGGAGGAGGAGGAGGAGGGGGGTTACCAGACACGAGAAGGAGGGGGTTACCAGACACGAGAAGGAGGAGGGTTACCAGACACGAGGAGGAGGAGGAGGGGGGGGGGGGGGGTTATCAGACACGAGACACGAGAAGGAGGAGGAGGAGGAGGGTTACCAGACATGAGGAGGAGGAAGGTTACCAGACATGAGGAGGAGGAGGAGGAGGAGGAGGGTTACCAGACACGAGGAGGAGGAGGAGGAGGGTTACCAGACACGAGGAGGAGGAGGAGGAGGAGGGTTACCAGACACGAGGAGGAGGAGGAGGGTTACCAGACATGAGAAGGAGGAGGAGGGTTACCAGACACGAGGAGGAGGAGGAAGGTTACCAGACATGAGAAGGAGGAGGAGGGTTACCAGACACGAGGAGGAGGAGGAGGAGGGTTACCAGACACGAGGAGGAGGAGGAGGGTTACCAGACATGAGAAGGAGGAGGAGGGTTACCAGACACGAGGAGGAGGAGGAGGGTTACCAGACACGAGAGGAGGAGGAAGGTTACCAGACACGAGGAGGAGGAGGAGGAGGAGGAGGAGGAGGGTTACCAGACATGAGGAGGAGGAGGGTTACCAGACATCAGGAGGAGGAAGGTTACCAGACACGAGGAGGAGGAGGGTTACCAGACATGAGGAGGAGGAGGAGGAGGGGGGGGGGGGGGGGGTTATCAGACACGAGACACGAGAAGGAGGAGGAGGGTTACCAGACACGAGGAGGAGGAGGAGGAGGGTTACCAGACACGAGGAGGAGGAGGAGGAGGGTTACCAGACACGAGGAGGAGGAGGAGGAGGGTTACCAGACACGAGGAGGCGCAGACTGGTCGGACTGCAGGTTTGAGGCGTCGACGGAAGAACTCCCCCAGATTCCTGTAGTGATGCAGATCCTCCACGGCGGCTTCCTATTGGCCGAAAGGAACACAAAGGTCAGAGCACAAACAGAGTGATAAAGGAGGTGCTTGGTGGAGGAGGTGCAGACGGTCCGGGAGGAGTCTGGTCACATGCTTATTTATACAGTATACTGCCAAAAGTTTTGGGTCGACATGCAGGTCAGTCCCTGATGTTTAACATGAGTCGGCCTCTGCAGCTGGAGCAGCTTCACTCTGCTGGGAACGCCGTCCACCAGGTTCAGGAGCAGCTTCGCTCTGCTGGGAACGCCGTCCACCAGGTTCAGGAGCAGCGTCGCTCTGCTGGGAACGCCGTCCACCAGGTTCAGGAGCAGCTTTGATTGGTCACTCCAGAGAACACGCCTCCTCTGCTCTAGTCTCCAGTGGCGGCGTGCTTTACACCGCTGCGTCCGACGCTTTGCATTGCACTTGGTGATGTCAGGCTTGGACGCAGCTGCTCGGCCGTGGAAACCCGTTCCACGAAGCTCTCTACGCACTGTTCCTGAGCTAATCCGAAGGCCACACAGCATTTGGAGGTCTGTAGCTGCCGACTCTGCAGAAAGTTGGAGACTTCTGTGCACCTCGGCGTGTTCTGACCCTGCTTTTTTTGATTTTATGTGGCTGAGTTTCTGTTGTTCCCAGTCGCTTCCTCTTTGTTATAACACCACTAACAGCCGAAAGTGGAATATTTAGTAGTGAGGAAAATTCAGGAAAGGACTTGCTGCACAGGTGGCAACCTGTCAGGGTACCACGCCTGAATCCACCGAGCTCCTGAGAGCGACGCGTTCTTTCACAGATGGTTGCAGTCTGCAGCCGAGGTGCTCGACTTCATCTGTGGCCAAAGACATGACTGGAACACCTGTAGTCAATGATTTGGAGGGGTGTCCCAAAACCTTTGGCAATATAGTGTATATTCTGCCTTTTGCAGAAAGACTAGTCTCACTGGTCTCACAGGTCTCACTGGTCTCACAGGTCTCACTGGTCTTACAGGCCTCACTGGTCTCACAGGTCTTACTAGTCTCACAGGCCTCACTGGTCTCACTGGTCTCACAGGTCTCACTGGTCTCACAGGTCTCACTGGTCTTACAGGCCTCACTGGTCTCACAGGCCTCACTGGTCTCACTGGTCTCACAGGTCTTACTGGTCTCACAGGTCTTACTAGTCTCACAGGCCTCACTGGTCTTACTGGTCTCACAGGTCTCACTGGTCTCACAGGTCTCACTGGTCTTACAGGCCTCACTGGTCTCACAGGCCTCACTGGTCTCACAGGCCTCACTGGTCTCACTGGTCTCACAGGTCTCACTGGTCTCACAGGTCTCACAGGTCTTACTGGTCTCACAGGCCTCACTGGTCTCACAGGTCTTACTGGTCTCACAGGTCTCACAGGTCTCACTGGTCTTACAGGTCTCACTGGTCTTACAGGCCTCACTGGTCTCACAGGCCTCACTGGTCTCACAGGCCTCACTGGTCTCACTGGTCTCACAGGTCTCACAGGTCTCACTGGTCTTACAGGTCTCACTGGTCTTACAGGCCTCACTGGTCTCACAGGCCTCACTGGTCTCACAGGTCTCACTGGTCTCACAGGTCTCACAGGTCTTACTGGTCTCACAGGTCTCACAGGTCTCACAGGTCTCACTGGTCTTACAGGCCTCACTGGTCTCACAGGTCTTACTGGTCTCACAGGTCTTACTGGTCTCACAGGCCTCACTGGTCTCACAGGCCTCACTGGTCTCACTGGTCTCACAGGCCTCACAGGTCTCACTGGTCTTACAGGTCTCACTTGTGTTACAGGTCTCACTGGTCTTAGGTTACAGGTGTGAGTGTCCCAGGGGGTTCTGGGGGTCTAGAGGACAGAGCCACTGGGTTTGCACTGACCTGCATGTTGACCCCGAAGGTCCAGATGTAGAGAGAGTACACGGGTTTCCGGAGCCAGGTGGGGAGCTCCACCCCATTCAGACGACCCCAGGCCCGAGAGAGGAGGCGAGTCGGGAAGGAGCGGTACAACGCCACCTTCAGCACCAAACAGGAAACTACATGTCAGTCGTTAATATCTGGTTTTCAGAAGGAGGAATTTACAGAAAAACTTTACTTTTGTAGAAAACGAAGGAGGCGGTGAAAGACAGAAGCATAAAAACATGCGTAAAAGTAGAAAAGGAAGAAGAGCAGAAGACAGCAGAGAAAATGGAGTAAGTGAGAGATAAAAGGTGTGCTTCAACTGAGCGCTGTGACTGCCGAGCTTTTCAGAAGGTCCATGAACGCAGCACAGAGCTGCTGTCTCCATCATCAGACGCTGTTTTCTGACCTGCAGTGTCTTTGTTTGTCACGAGTGTGAAAGCATGGTGATATTTCTGCTTGATGGTGCCCTGGACAGGCCGTTACCTGCATGTTTAAACACCTGAGACTCAGCGTCCGTAAAGGGATAGCTCAGGATGTTTGCAGTGCGTCTCTGAGGTACTTGTACATGGTCATCGTGTTTCCTGCGACAGATGGCGGTCGCTGTGTCCTCATTTTGGAGAAGCAGAGAGTTGTACTGAAGCTAAGCTACGTGTACTGCTGTGGACACAACCGGAGACCAGCTGGGAGATCAGACTGAAACCAAACTTCACTTTCCTACAGACTTTAAAGATGCGTTCTTGTGTTTGAACAAAGACGATTCATGGTCACCATGGAGATTTCAGCGTGTTCCTCTGAATGATGCTGCTGCTCTGAATCCAGACAATCACTCCATGAAACCCTCTCTGAAGAGGACTAAGGCTGGACTGGAAGCCTTATTTGTCGGTACTGATGTGTCCTAATGCAGTATGCAATAAAAGCAAAATCTGCAGCCTGCATCGAACCAGTCTACCTGTCGTACTGTGTCCCATAATGCAAAGTGCTAGAACAGTAACAACTAACGGTATTTTCTTCAACAACAGAACGTTTGTTTACAATTTGAATGTGTTATTTCATCACTAAATCCACTTCAGAGAAGTTTTGAGGCGAGAAATCAGCTGTGTAGATTTGGAATATTGGCACTTTTACGAAAGTTGATGGTAAAATCGAACATGTGGTCCAACACTTTCGAAGTTGAGAAACTCCACAAACGGCAGCAGGGGAAGCTAACGAGCCGGCCGGCCAGTCAGCTATTTACTTATATCAAGACACATCTGGCTCCTGATGGACAGGAAATTCTTGTCTGGTGAAGCACTTAAGCACAAAAAACTAAAAACTAAACTAACATTACGTTGTTAGTGTCAAGTTACAGTACTTTTTATTTGATATAATTCTTATTTATGCGCAAACATTTGCAAGCAAGCTAGCTAGATCGGCTGCAGCCTTGTTCTCCATACACAGGATTACGTTTAAAAAGAGTTTTAGGTGGTTCTTCCTTTTATATTCCACCTATTGACTTCTGATTTCTCAGCCTGGCCTAGCATACTGCAAAACAACATTTAAAAGTTTCATTCTGCATGCTGCAGTAGTATGTCCGCCAGAGAGACCCCTGCTGAAGAGCACTGCTGTCTAAATAAATGAAACCTCACGTTTCCCTTCTGCCTCTTCTGGACGTTAAGTTCTTCTGTACACTCTGGTTTGAAAAGTCTCCCTTTCGTCTTCACAGTGAACAGCACTTTGTCTTCAATGTCTTAGTCACTCATTTAAATGTTCTTTCATTCTCTGTCTCTTCCACAAACCGCTGAAAGTCTGAGGTAAAGAGCTGAGGATATTACACCCAGCTTGCTGCTGTCCACAGCAGTACGCTGCTTTAGCTTCCATGCTAGTACAACTCTCTCCTGGTCCAAACTGCTGTCTACTGCAGGTAATACACTGACTGTGTATAAGTACCACGCCCCGTTAACAATGAGTGTGCGCTCATCTGAGTTAGAATTGAAGACTTGAAGCCCTGATGCTGGACTGGAGGCTCGTGGAGGCCTGATCCAGACGCTTCATGCTGTCTCTCCTGTCACTGTTTCCATCTGTATGAACCCCGTTGTTATTCGTTTAACCAGAAGCCAGTCAGCAGCCGCTCTTACCCGTTTGGCCAGCGGCTGGAGAGCGCTGACGGACAGGATGAAGCAGAGGAAGGCGATTGGCCGACGGCGCCAAGGGGTGGGGCGACACACGCCACCAGTGAGCGTGCTCAGACGGTGACGGAGAGCCAAACGAGGCACCTGGAGCCTGATTATGATAATTAGATTTAGATTAGAGAGTGATGAAGGAAGAGGAAAATTATTCAGAAACCTGAGGCAGGAGAAAGGAGGAGGAGGGAGGCGAAGGGATGGAGAGGTAAAAATTATGGAAACACTAAGAAAATGCATCCAAAACAAAAACATAAGATTGATACGTTAGTGGAAAATGAAAACATGACAAATAAATTTAAGAAAAGAAATAAAATTATTAATTTCATAGGTAGAGGACGAAGGGGTTGTTTCCCTCCTGTAATCTGATTGCCTTCAAAGTTTACATAACGTCATTTTTGAAGGACCATACAGTAGTTTTCCTTATCACTGACGATCTTTTAACCTCTCGTGTTAACAGAGCCTTTAAATCTGTGTTTCCTTCTGTCAGCCGCTTTCAGTTCATATTCACATCAAATCAACTCACAGAGACAAACCCAAATGAAAGACCAACGTCCAGGACAAGAACCCCAGACATCCAGGACAAGAAACCCCAGACGTCCAGAACAAGAAACGAGACGACCAGGACAAGAAACCCCAGACGTCCAGAACAAGAAACGAGACAACCAGGACAAGAAACGAGATGACCAGTGCAAGAAACCCCAGACGTCCAGAACAAGAAACAAGACGGCCAGTGCCAGAAACCCAGACGTCCAGGACAAGAAACCCCAGACGTCCAGAACAAGAAACGAGACGTCCAGAACAAGAAACGAGACGTCCAGAACAAGAAACGAGACGACCAGTGCCAGAAACCCCAGACGTCCAGAACAAGACATGAGATGACCAGTGCAAGAAACCCAGACGTCCAGGACAAGAAACGAGACGACCAGTGCAAGAAACCCAGACGTCCAGGACAAGAAACCCCAGACGTCCAGGACAAGAAACCCCAGACGTCCAGAACAAGAAACGAGACGACCAGTGCCAGAAACCCAGACGTCCAGAACAAGAAACCCCAGACGTCCAGAACAAGAAACGAGACAACCAGGACAAGAAATGAGACGACCAGGACAAGAAACGGGACGACCAGTGCAAGAAACCCACATGTCCAGGACAAGAAACCCCAGACGTCTAGAACAAGACACGAGATGACCAGGACAAGAAACGGGATGACCAGTGCAAGAAACCCAGACGTCCAGAACAAGAAACGAGACGACCAGGACAAGACACCCCAGACGTCCAGGACAAGAAACCCCAGACGTCCAGAACAAGAAACGAGACGACCAGTGCAAGAAACGAGACGACCAGTGCAAGAAACCCACACGTCCAGGACAAGAAACCCAGACGTCCAGAACAAGAAACGAGACAACCAGGACAAGAAACCCAGACGAGCAGGACAAGAAACCCAGACGAGCAGGACAAGAAACCCAGAGGAGCAGGACAAGAAACGAGACGTCCAGGACAAGAAACCCAGACGTCCAGGACAGGAAACCCAGACGTCCAGGACAAGAAAACCAGACGTCCAGGACAAGAAACCCAGACATCCAGGACAAGAAACGAAACGACCAGGACAGGAAACCCAGACGTCCAGGACAGGAAACCCAGACGTCCAGGACAAGAAAACCAGACGTCCAGGACAAGAAACCCAGACATCCAGGACAAGAAACGAAACGACCAGGACAAGAAACCCAGACGTCCAGGACAAGAAACCCCAGACGTCCAGAACAAGAAACGAGACAACCAGGACAAGAAATGAGACGACCAGTGCAAGAAACCCAGACGTCCAGGACAAGAAACCCCAGACGTCCAGAACAAGAAACGAGACGACCAGTGCAAGAAACCCACATGTCCAGGACAAGAAACCCCAGACGTCCAGAACAAGACACGAGATGACCAGGACAAGAAACGGGATGACCAGTGTAAGAAACCCAGACGTCCAGGACAAGAAATGAGACGACCAGTGCAAGAAACCCAGACGTCCAGGACAAGAAACCCCAGACATCCAGGACAGGAAACCCAGACGTCCAGGACAAGAAAACCAGACGTCCAGGACAAGAAACCCAGACATCCAGGACAAGAAACGAAACGACCAGGACAAGAAACCCAGACGTCCAGGACAAGAAACCCCAGACGTCCAGAACAAGAAACGAGACGACCAGGTGAAGAAACGAGACGACCAGGACAAGAAACGAGACGACCAGTGCAAGAAACCCACATGTCCAGGACAAGAAACCCCAGACGTCCAGAACAAGACACGAGATGACCAGGACAAGAAACGGGATGACCAATGCAAGAAACCCAGACGTCCAGGACAAGAAATGAGACGACCAGTGCAAGAAACCCAGACGTCCAGGACAAGAAACCCCAGACATCCAGGACAAGAAACCCCAGACGTCCAGAACAAGAAACAAGATGACCAGGACAAGAAACCCCAGACGTCCAGGACAAGAAACCCCAGATGTCCAGAACAAGAAACGAGACGACCAGTGCAAGAAACCCAGACATCCAGGACAAGAAACCCCAGACATCCAGGACAAGAAACCCCAGACGTCCAGAACAAGAAACGAGACAACCAGGACAAGAAACGAGACGACCAGTGCAAGAAACCCTTCCTTCCAGGACAAGAAACTCCAGACATCCAGAACAAGACACGAGATGACCAGGACAAGAAACGGGATGACCAGTGCAAGAAACCCAGACGTCCAGGACAAGAAACCCAGACGTCCAGGACAAGAAACCCCAGACGTCCAGGACAAGAAACCCCAGATGTCCAGAACAAGAAACGAGACGACCAGTGCCAGAAACCCAGACGTCCAGGACAAGAAACCCCAGACGTCCAGAACAAGAAATGAGACGACCAGGACAAAAAACCCAGACGTCCAGGACAAGAAACCCCAGACGTCCAGGACAAGAAACCCCAGACGTCCAGAACAAGAAATGAGACGACCAGTGCAAGAAATGAGACGACCAGTGCAAGAAACCCAGACGTCCAGGACAAGAAACCCCAGACGTCCAGAACAAGAAACGAGACGACCAGGTGAAGAAACGAGACGACCAGGACAAGAAACGAGATGACCAGTGCAAGAAACCCACATGTCCAGGACAAGAAACCCCAGACGTCCAGAACAAGACACGAGATGACCAGGACAAGAAACGGGATGACCAGTGCAAGAAACCCCAGACGTCCAGGACAAGAAACCCCAGACGTCCAGGACAAGAAACCCCAGACGTCCAGTGCAAGAAACGAGACGACCAGTGCAAGAAACCCACACGTCAGGACAAGAAACCCCAGACGTCCAGAACAAGAAACGAGACAACCAGGACAAGAAACCCAGACGAGCAGGACAAGAAACGAGACGACCAGGACAAGAAACCCAGACGTCCAGGACAAGAAACCCAGACGTCCAGGACAGGAAACCCAGACGTCCAGGACAAGAAACCCAGACGTCCAGGACAAGAAACCCAGACGTCCAGGACAGGAAACCCAGACGTCCAGGACAAGAAACCCAGACGTCCAGGACAAGAAACCCAGACGTCCAGGACAAGAAACGAAACGACCAGGACAAGAAACGAAACGACCAGGACAAGAAACCCAGACGTCCAGGACAAGAAACCCCAGACGTCCAGAACAAGAAACGAGACGACCAGGTGAAGAAACGAGACGACCAGGACAAGAAACGGGACGACCAGTGCAAGAAACCCACATGTCCAGGACAAGAAACCCCAGACGTCCAGAACAAGACACGAGATGACCAGGACAAGAAACGGGATGACCAGTGCAAGAAACCCAGACGTCCAGGACAAGAAACGAGACGACCAGTGCAAGAAACCCAGACGTCCAGGACAAGAAACCCCAGACATCCAGGACAAGAAACCCCAGACGTCCAGAACAAGAAACGAGACGAACAGGACAAGAAACGGGATGACCAGTGCAAGAAACCCAGACGTTCAGGACAAGAAACCCCAGACGTCCAGGACAAGAAACCCCAGACGTCCAGAACAAGAAACGAGACGACCAGTGCAAGAAATGAGACGACCAGGTGAAGAAACGAGACGACCAGGACAAGAAACGAGATGACCAGTGCAAGAAACCCACATGTCCAGGACAAGAAACCCCAGACGTCCAGAACAAGACACGAGATGACCAGGACAAGAAACGGGATGACCAGTGCAAGAAACCCAGACGTCCAGGACAAGAAACCCCAGACGTCCAGGACAAGAAACCCCAGACGTCCAGGACAAGAAACCCCAGACGTCCAGAACAAGAAACGAGACGACCAGTGCAAGAAACGAGACGACCAGTGCAAGAAACCCACACGTCAGGACAAGAAACCCCAGACGTCCAGAACAAGAAACGAGACAACCAGGACAAGAAACCCAGACGAGCAGGACAAGAAACGAGACGACCAGTGCAAGAAACGAGACGTCCAGGACAAGAAACCCAGACGTCCAGGACAAGAAACCCAGACGTCCAGGACAGGAAACCCAGACGTCCAGGACAAGAAACCCAGACGTCCAGGACAAGAAACCCAGACGTCCAGGACAAGAAACGAAACGACCAGGACAAGAAACCCAGACATCCAGGACAAGAAACCCAGACATCCAGGACAAGAAACCCAGACATCCAGGACAAGAAACCCAGACGTCCAGGACAAGAAACCCCAGACGTCCAGAACAAGAAACGAGACAACCAGGTGAAGAAACGAGACAACCAGGTGAAGAAACGAGACGACCAGGACAAGAAATGGGATGACCAGTGCAAGAAACCCACATGTCCAGGACAAGAAACCCCAGACGTCCAGAACAAGACACGAGATGACCAGGACAAGAAACGGGATGACCAGTGCAAGAAACCCACACGTCAGGACAAGAAACCCCAGACGTCCAGAACAAGAAACGAGACGACCAGGACAAGAAACCCCAGACGTCCGGGACAAGAAACCCCAGACGTCCAGAACAAGAAACGAGACGACCAGTGCAAGAAACCCACACGTCAGGACAAGAAACCCCAGACGTCCAGAACAAGAAACGAGACGACCAGGACAAGAAACCCAGACGAGCAGGACAAGAAACCCAGACGACCAGGACAAGAAACCCAGAGGACCAGGACAAGAAACCCAGAGGACCAGTGCAAGAAACGAGATGTCCAGGACAAGAAACCCAGACGTCCAGGACAAGAAACCCAGACGTCCAGGACAGGAAACCCAGACGTCCAGGACAAGAAAACCAGACATCCAGGACAAGAAACCCAGACATCCAGGACAAGAAACGAAACGACCAGGACAAGAAACCCAGACGTCCAGGACAAGAAACGAAACGACCAGGACAAGAAACGAGACGACCAGAATAAGAAATCCAAATCCAGGACAGAACGCTAAAATGACCCAATTTCTGGACACTAGAAAGTAGTCCCATGATAATATAAGATAAATGATTACATGAAATCATAAATACTGAGAGTATAGAAACAAATACAGACGTACTTTGTCGGGTGAAACAGACAGAAGGCTCAACCATGTAAAACTACTGAGCAGTCCTCTGTAAAGAGCAAAATAAAATAAAACAGACTGTAAAAATCTGACAGGAAGCAGGAGGAAGACAGTGACAGGAAGTAAAGAGAGAAAACAGACAATGAAGGAAAAAAATAAGGGTGGAGGAGGAGGAGGAGGGTGGAGAGGACGCTAATGGAGCACACACTCGCTAACAGCTAAACTACAGCAGGAATGCAGTGATGCTAACACGCCAAAAAAATATCTGATCCTCTGAAAAACAGCAGACCACCCTGCACTGTGACTGTTTCCATGGTGTGTTCAATATAAACAAGTAAACATATAACTGTCTGAGTGGTGTTAGTGTACGCAGATGAAGATCAGATCACATTTTATGACCAGCTTCAGCAGAAATCCAGGTGATTCAAAAGGTTCACATACTTTCTCCTGAGACTGTAGATGTGTGTTTGAAGCTATCTGGGTTATCACAGGATCAACTGGAAAGAGGCTAACGCAGGCTAAGCTAAAGCTAAAATAGCTGACCTGCTATTAGAGACCACACACACTAATCTCTACCCTCCCCCACCCCTCCCCCTTCTGCCTCAGACTGTTTACTTACTCAGAGAAATACTTTTAATCTTTATACTTGAAACTCCTGCTCACCCTCTCTCTTTTCTTCCTCTCCCACCTGAGTCTTCCTCACCCCTCTTCCTCTCTCTCTCCCACCTGAATCGTGCTGTCGCTCTCGTCCTCACCCCTCTTCCTACATCTCTCTCTCTCTCTCCGTCGGTCGAGCGCCGCCACCTCAGCAGGTCGTGTCTCCGCCGCGTGCTGCCGCCGCGGTGACGAGGGAAGAACCTCACCATGAACGTTTGGTTGGTAAAGACGCAGCAGAGAAAGACGGGCGATGACACATGCTGACGTTTACATCGCACAGGTGAGAGCGGACAGGTGAGTGTGTTCACTCAGAGGACAGCAGCACGAGTGACAGAGAGAGAGAGAGGGGTGCTAATACTACTGAGCCCGCCCTCCCCCCTCCCTCCCTCTCCCTCTCTCACCCCTCCCTTATATAAAATACTGTCGTGTGAGAATCCTGATGGTTATTTTAATAAAATGTGAAGAAATAAAAACCGGACAGATCAATAAAGAAGCTCAGTAAAACAATACTTCTTTAGTCCAATCAGAGCCTACATGTCTCCTGCAGTTACTGACGGACCAATCCGGAGGCAGGAGGGGAAGTGGGGAGAGGGTCCAGGACCTGAGTGAGGTGGTGATGTGTCAGTGCAGCAGGGCAGAGTGATATCATCACTGTGACATCACCTCTCACCCAGTGACCCGGCTGATGCCAGCTGCATGTTAGCATGTTAGCAGCTGTGATGTCACCTCTCACCCAGTGACCCGGCTGATGACAGCTGCATGTTAGCATGTTAGCACTGTGACGTCACATCTCACCCAGTGACCCTGCTGATGACAGCTGCATGTTAGCATGTTAGCAGCTGTGACGTCATGTCTCACCCAGTGACCCGGCTGATGAAAGCTGCATGTTAGCAGGTGTGACGTCACCTCTCACCCAGTGACCCGGCTGATGACAGCTGCATGTTAGCATGTTAGCAGCTGTGACGTCACATCTCACCCAGTGACCCGGCTGATGAAAGCTGCATGTTAGCATGTTAGCAGCTGTGACATCACATCTCACCCAGTGACCCGGCTGATGGCAGCTGCATGTTAGCATGTTAGCAGCTGTGACGTCACGTCTCACCCAGTGACCCGGCTGATGGCAGCGGCATGTTAGCAGCTGTGACGTCACGTCTCACCCAGTGACCCGGCTGATGCCAGCTGCATGTTAGCATGTTAGCAGCTGTGACGTCACCTCTCACCCAGTGACCCGGCTGATGACAGCTGCATGTTAGCATGTTAGCAGCTGTGACGTCACCTCTCACCCAGTGACCCGGCTGATGACAGCTGCATGTTAGCATGTTAGCAGCTGTGACGTCACCTCTCACCCAGTGACCCGGCTGATGACAGCTGCATGTTAGCATGTTAGCAGCTGTGACGTCACATCTCACCCAGTGACCCGGCTGATGGCAGCTGCATGTTAGCATGTTAGCAGTTGTGACGTCACGTCTCACCCAGTGACCCGGCTGATGACATCTGCATGTTAGCATGTTAGCAGCTGTGACGTCACCTCTCACCCAGTGACCCGGCTGATGACATCTGCATGTTAGCATGTTAGCAGCTGTGACGTCACCTCTCACCCAGTGACCCGGCTGATGACAGCTGCATGTTAGCATGTTAGCAGCTGTGACGTCACCTCTCACCCAGTGACCCGGCTGATGCCAGCTGCATGTTAGCATGTTAGCAGTTGTGACGTCACGTCTCACCCAGTGACCCGGCTGATGACATCTGCATGTTAGCATGTTAGCAGCTGTGACGTCACCTCTCACCCAGTGACCCGGCTGATGGCAGCTGCATGTTAGCATGTTAGCAGCTGTGAAGTCACGTCTCACCCAGTGACCCGGCTGATGACAGTTGCATGTTAGCATGTTAGCAGCTGTGACATCACCTCTCACCCAGTGACCCGGCTGATGCCAGCTGCATGTTAACATGTTAGCAGCTGTGACATCACCTCTCACCCAGTGACCCGGCTGATGGCAGCTGCATGTTAACATGTTAGCAGCTGTGACATCACCTCTCACCCAGTGACCCGGCTGATGACAGCTGCATGTTAGCATGTTAGCAGCTGTGACGTCACATCTCACCCAGTGACCCTGCTGATGACAGCTGCATGTTAGCATGTTAGCAGCTGTGACGTCATGTCTCACCCAGTGACCCGGCTGATGAAAGCTGCATGTTAGCAGGTGTGACGTCACCTCTCACCCAGTGACCCGGCTGATGACAGCTGCATGTTAGCATGTTAGCAGCTGTGACGTCACGTCTCACCCAGTGACCCGGCTGATGGCAGCGGCATGTTAGCATGTTAGCAGCTGTGACGTCACGTCTCACCCAGTGACCCGGCTGATGCCAGCTGCATGTTAGCATGTTAGCAGCTGTGACGTCACGTCTCACCCAGTGACCCGGCTGATGCCAGCTGCATGTTAGCATGTTAGCAGCTGTGACGTCACCTCTCACCCAGTGACCCGGCTGATGACAGCTGCATGTTAGCATGTTAGCAGCTGTGACGTCACCTCTCACCCAGTGACCCGGCTGATGACAGCTGCATGTTAGCATGTTAGCAGCTGTGACGTCACCTCTCACCCAGTGACCCGGCTGATGACAGCTGCATGTTAGCATGTTAGCAGCTGTGATGTCACCTCTCACCCAGTGACCCGGCTGATGACAGCTGCATGTTAGCATGTTAGCAGCTGTGACGTCACCTCTCACCCAGTGACCCGGCTGATGGCAGCTGCATGTTAGCATGTTAGCAGCTGTGAAGTCACGTCTCACCCAGTGACCCGGCTGATGACAGTTGCATGTTAGCATGTTAGCAGCTGTGACGTCACCTCTCACCCAGTGACCCGGCTGATGACATCTGCATGTTAGCATGTTAGCAGCTGTGACGTCACCTCTCACCCAGTGACCCGGCTGATGCCAGCTGCATGTTAGCATGTTAGCAGTTGTGACGTCACGTCTCACCCAGTGACCCGGCTGATGACATCTGCATGTTAGCATGTTAGCAGCTGTGACGTCACCTCTCACCCAGTGACCCGGCTGATGGCAGCTGCATGTTAGCATGTTAGCAGCTGTGAAGTCACGTCTCACCCAGTGACCCGGCTGATGACAGTTGCATGTTAGCATGTTAGCAGCTGTGACATCACCTCTCACCCAGTGACCCGGCTGATGACAGCTGCATGTTAGCATGTTAGCAGCTGTGACGTCACGTCTCACCCAGTGACCCGGCTGATGGCAGCTGCATGTTAACATGTTAGCAGCTGTGACGTCACGTCTCACCCAGTGACCCGGCTGATGACAGCTGCATGTTAGCATGTTAGCAGCTGTGACGTCACGTCTCACCCAGTGACCCGGCTGATGACAGCTGCATGTTAGCATGTTAGCACTGTGACGTCACATCTCACCCAGTGACCCGGCTGATGAAAGCTGCATGTTAGCAGGTGTGACGTCACCTCTCACCCAGTGACCCGGCTGATGAAAGCTGCATGTTAGCAGGTGTGACGTCACCTCTCACCCAGTGACCCGGCTGATGACAGCTGCATGTTAGCATGTTAGCAGCTGTGACGTCACATCTCACCCAGTGACCCGGCTGATGAAAGCTGCATGTTAGCATGTTAGCAGCTGTGACATCACATCTCACCCAGTGACCCGGCTGATGGCAGCTGCATGTTAGCATGTTAGCAGCTGTGACGTCACGTCTCACCCAGTGACCCGGCTGATGGCAGCGGCATGTTAGCATGTTAGCAGCTGTGACGTCACGTCTCACCCAGTGACCCGGCTGATGCCAGCTGCATGTTAGCATGTTAGCAGCTGTGACGTCACCTCTCACCCAGTGACCCGGCTGATGACAGCTGCATGTTAGCATGTTAGCAGCTGTGACGTCACCTCTCACCCAGTGACCCGGCTGATGACAGCTGCATGTTAGCATGTTAGCAGCTGTGACGTCACCTCTCACCCAGTGACCCGGCTGATGACAGCTGCATGTTAGCATGTTAGCAGCTGTGACGTCACATCTCACCCAGTGACCCGGCTGATGGCAGCTGCATGTTAGCATGTTAGCAGTTGTGACGTCACGTCTCACCCAGTGACCCGGCTGATGACATCTGCATGTTAGCATGTTAGCAGCTGTGACGTCACCTCTCACCCAGTGACCCGGCTGATGACAGCTGCATGTTAGCATGTTAGCAGCTGTGACGTCACCTCTCACCCAGTGACCCGGCTGATGACATCTGCATTCTAGCATGTTAGCAGCTGTGACGTCACGTCTCACCCAGTGACCCGGCTGATGACAGCTGCATGTTAGCATGTTAGCAGTTGTGACGTCACGTCTCACCCAGTGACCCGGCTGATGACATCTGCATGTTAGCATGTTAGCAGCTGTGACGTCACCTCTCACCCAGTGACCCGGCTGATGACAGCTGCATGTTAGCATGTTAGCAGCTGTGACGTCACCTCTCACCCAGTGACCCGGCTGATGACAGCTGCATGTTAGCATGTTAGCAGCTGTGACGTCACCTCTCACCCAGTGACCCGGCTGATGACAGCTGCATGTTAGCATGTTAGCAGCTGTGACGTCACCTCTCACCCAGTGACCCGGCTGATGCCAGCTGCATGTTAGCATGTTAGCAGTTGTGACGTCACGTCTCACCCAGTGACCCGGCTGATGACATCTGCATGTTAGCATGTTAGCAGCTGTGACGTCACCTCTCACCCAGTGACCCGGCTGATGGCAGCTGCATGTTAGCATGTTAGCAGCTGTGAAGTCACGTCTCACCCAGTGACCCGGCTGATGACAGTTGCATGTTAGCATGTTAGCAGCTGTGACATCACCTCTCACCCAGTGACCCGGCTGATGCCAGCTGCATGTTAACATGTTAGCAGCTGTGACATCACCTCTCACCCAGTGACCCGGCTGATGCCAGCTGCATGTTAACATGTTAGCAGCTGTGACATCACCTCTCACCCAGTGACCCGGCTGATGGCAGCTGCATGTTAACATGTTAGCAGCTGTGACATCACCTCTCACCCAGTGACCCGGCTGATGACAGCTGCATGTTAGCATGTTAGCAGCTGTGACGTCACATCTCACCCAGTGACCCTGCTGATGACAGCTGCATGTTAGCATGTTAGCAGCTGTGACGTCATGTCTCACCCAGTGACCCGGCTGATGAAAGCTGCATGTTAGCAGGTGTGACGTCACCTCTCACCCAGTGACCCGGCTGATGACAGCTGCATCTTAGCATGTTAGCAGCTGTGACGTCACATCTCACCCAGTGACCCGGCTGATGAAAGCTGCATGTTAGCATGTTAGCAGCTGTGACATCACATCTCACCCAGTGACCCGGCTGATGGCAGCTGCATGTTAGCATGTTAGCAGCTGTGACGTCACGTCTCACCCAGTGACCCGGCTGATGGCAGCTGCATGTTAGCATGTTAGCAGCTGTGACGTCACGTCTCACCCAGTGACCCGGCTGATGACAGCTGCATGTTAGCATGTTAGCAGCTGTGACGTCACGTCTCACCCAGTGACCCGGCTGATGCCAGCTGCATGTTAGCATGTTAGCAGCTGTGACGTCACCTCTCACCCAGTGACCCGGCTGATGGCAGCTGCATGTTAGCATGTTAGCAGTTGTGACGTCACGTCTCACCCAGTGACCCGGCTGATGACATCTGCATGTTAGCATGTTAGCAGCTGTGACGTCACCTCTCACCCAGTGACCCGGCTGATGACATCTGCATGTTAGCATGTTAGCATGTTAGCAGCTGTGACGTCACCTCTCACCCAGTGACCCGGCTGATGCCAGCTGCATGTTAGCATGTTAGCAGTTGTGACGTCACGTCTCACCCAGTGACCCGGCTGATGACATCTGCATGTTAGCATGTTAGCAGCTGTGACGTCACCTCTCACCTAGTGACCCGGCTGATGACAGCTGCATGTTAGCAGTTGTGACGTCACCTCTCACCCAGTGACCCAGATGATGACATCTGCATGTTGTTTTGTTTATGAAGTCAGGCTCTTCTTCTTCTCTGGTTGTGTTGGTACATTAGCTCACAGGTGAACTTTAACCCAGTCTTAATCAGGTATCAGTAAACATAGAAGCTCCACAGTAAACACGTCTGGCTGACTTTGATTGGGGGGGTGAAGGGGGGGTTACATGGACAGTGTTTACTCAACCTCATCATTCTGACGAGGCTACAGACAGAAAATGCTACTGCTCATCAGGAGTTTCTACCAGCTGTGCAGCGTCTGATCGGCCGAGACAGAAGAAGAAAAGGAGGATTGAGGCAGACGGTGGCAGACAGAGCAGGAGCAGGTAAAATGGCGTGAGGCTTCTGGATTATTCTGATTTTCGCATTTAGAGTTTGATGTAGACGGCAGCACGTTTCAAAAGAGGAAGTGAAGGAGGTGAGAAGAAGAACTGAAGAAGCACCAGGAGCAGGTGTGTCCTGTCCTACCTGAGTGGGAGTGGCCACAGGGGGCAGAGTGCCATCCTCCTGCTGGCCCCGCCTCCTATAGTGCTGGTAGCCAAGGTAACCGCCACCTGTTACTAACAGGAGGGGGAGGGGCCGGGGGCGGGGTAGGAAGCCATGACCTGAAGAATAGAGAGAGAGCCGATTGGTCACAGAATCATGGAATCACAGAATAATGGTTCTCCTGGTTCCACTGACTCTACTGGTATTACTAGTTCTCCTGGTTCCACTGACTCTCCTGGTTCCACTGACTCTACTGGTATTACTAGTTCTCCTGGTTCTACTGACTCTACTGGTATTACTAGTTCTCCTGGTTCTACTGACTCTACTGGGATTACTAGTTCTCCTGGTTCCACTGACTCTCCTGGTATTACTAGTTCTCCTGGTTCCACTGACTCTCCTGGTTCCACTGACTCTACTGGTATTACTAGTTCTCCTGGTTCCACTGACTCTCCTGGTTCCACTGACTCTACTGGTATTACTAGTTCTCCTGGTTCTACTGACTCTACTGGTATTACTAGTTCTCCTGGTTCTACTGACTCTGCTGGTATTACTAGTTCTCCTGGTTCCACTGACTCTGCTGGTATTACTAGTTCTCCTGGTTCCACTGACTCTCCTGGTTCCACTGACTCTACTGGTATTACTAGTTCTCCTGGTTCTACTGACTCTACTGGTATTACTAGTTCTCCTGGTTCTACTGACTCTACTGGTATTACTAGTTCTCCTGGTTCCACTGACTCTGCTGGTATTACTAGTTCTCCTGGTTCCACTGACTCTGCTGGTATTACTAGTTCTCCTGGTTCCACTGACTGCTGGTTCCACTGAGTCTACTGGTATTACTAGTTCTCCTGGTTCCACTGACTCTGCTGGTATTACTAGTTCTCCTGGTTCTACTGACTCTGCTGGTATTACTAGTTCTCCTGGTTCCACTGACTGCTGGTTCCACTGAGTCTACTGGTATTACTAGTTCTCCTGGTTCCTCTGACTCTGCTGGTATTACTAGCTCTCCTGGTTCCACTGACTCTACTGGTATTACTAGTTCTCCTGGTTCCACTGACTCTCCTGGTTCCACTGACTCTGCTGGTACTACTAGTTCTCCTGGTTCTACTGACTCTGCTGGTATTACTAGTTCTCATGGTTCTACTGACTCTCCTGGTTCCACTGACTCTGCTGGTATTACTAGTTCTCCTGGTTCTACTGACTGCTGGTTCCACTGACTCTACTGGTATTACTAGTTCTCCTGGTTCCACTGACTCTCCTGGTTCCACTGACTCTGCTGGTATTACTAGTTCTCCTGGTTCTACTGACTCTGCTAGTATTACTAGTTCTCCTGGTTCCACTGACTCTGCTGGTTCCACTGACTCTACTGGTATTACTAGTTCTCCTGGTTCCACTGACTCTCCTGGTTCTACTGACTCTGCTAGTATTACTAGTTCTCCTGGTTCCACTGACTCTACTGGTTCCACTGACTCTACTGGTATTACTAGTTCTCCTGGTATTACTGGTTCTCCTGACTGCTGTTTACACTGAACTACTGGTTCCAAGCCCATGACCTTGTCCCCGGTTGGACCAGGACGCTGCAGGGTTCCTGTTGTTATCAGAAGTTGTATCAGTTAAGCCTGTTAAAAAGAATCAAATGCACGATCAAACTTTCTGCCCTTCACCGTTTGTGTAGCGCCTCATGAAGCGCTGTTTCCTGGATGTCATTTCACTTTGACATCTCTGATGTTGTTAGACCTGCTGTGTTTCATGTTGTAATAATAGAGCCCAGGTAGTCTGCACGTTATTCCAACATTAGAGTCCTGTGGTGAGTTTTAATTGGGGCTCTATGAGATAAATGTTACTGCCTCCTTTTGTTCAGGCACAGATGATGAAACTCTCTCCTCGTCAGTCTAAGGGCTGAAATCATTTCACATAAAGCACTGCAAAAGTGACACTATTTCTGTGCAGTGAACGATGAGGCTGCAGTGATCTGACCGTTTACTGGAAGCCCCAGATGTTTCTGCGTGTTATAATGTTGGCAGACGTGTTTCTGGTTAGTGAACGATGAGGCTGCTGTGATCTGACTGTTTATTGGAAGCTCCAGATGTTTCTGCGTGTTATAATGTTGGCAGACGTGTTTCTGTGCAGAGAACGATGAGGCTGCTGTGATCTGACCGTTTATTGGAAGCTCCAGATGTTTCTGCGTGTTATAATGTTGGCAGACGTGTTTCTGGTTAGTGAACGATGAGGCTGCTGTGATCTGACTGTTTATTGGAAGCTCCAGATGTTTCTGCGTGTTATAATGTTGGCAGACGTGTTTCTGTGCAGTGAAGAAATGATCTGCAGCCTTCAGAACAGACAGCTGCTCTGACAGAGATCACAGCTCAGTTGACACGTGATGCAGACTGAACTGACGTTGCTTCACAATGACGCTCCAAGGAAAGGACGTCTCATTTCATTAGATGCCTGTTTCCTCGACTCTTCTCACCTCGCGTCTCCTCCTCGAGCTCGCATCTCGGGTGGGCGGGACTAACACGCACCACGAGGATCGAGGAGATGGAAATTTGGGAAAGGAGAAAGGTCCGGTGTCTTGACCAGGGACACATTGGTGGACATGTCTTAGTGGGGAATTGACCCTTCGCTAAGCCCCACCCCCTTAGTTACTGTTGCTAAGTCCGACAAACGGTCGGCGCTGCCGCTGCCCTCCCCGAGAGACATTGTCTCATTCGTTGGAAAAAGCAATCTCAGAAAGAAGCAGACAGTTGCATTAAACATTTGAAGGTATTATTCAGACTATCTGAAGGACTCGGACTCTGACGGGTTCTGAAGGACTCTGACGGGTTCTGAAGGACTCTGACGGGTTCTGAAGGACTCTGACTCTGACGGGTTCTAAAGGACTCTGACGGGTTCTGAAGGACTCGGACTCTGACGGGTTCTGAAGGACTCTGACTCTGACGGGTTCTAAAGGACTCTGACGGGTTCTGAAGGACTCGGACTCTGACGGGTTCTGAAGGACTCTGACGGGTTCTAAAGGACTCTGACGGGTTCTGAAGGACTCTGACTCTGACGGGTTCTGAAGGACTCTGACTCTGACGGGTTCTGAAGGACTCTGACGGGTTCTGAAGGACTCGGACTCTGACGGGTTCTGAAGGACTCGGACTCTGACGGGTTCTAAAGGACTCTGACGGGTTCTGAAGGACTCGGACTCTGACGGGTTCTGAAGGACTCTGACGGGTTCTAAAGGACTCTGACGGGTTCTAAAGGACTCTGACGGGTTCTGAAGGACTCTGACGGGTTCTGAAGGACTCTGACTCTGACGGGTTCTGAAGGACTCTGACGGGTTCTGAAGGACTCCTGTAACTATGACAACAGCGTTTGTCCAGATGTTAGAAAAAGTTGCTTTAGAGTGAAGGTTAGAGAAGGTTACGGACCTCGGCTAGAGCGAGGAGATAGAGAAGAGGAGGTGCATTAGGAGACAGAGAGGAGGAGGAGGTGCAGGAGGAGATAGAGAAGAGGAGGAGGTGAAGAGGAGGAAGTGCAGTGGGAGATAAAGAGGAGGAGGTGAAGAGGAGGTGAAGATGAAGAGGAGGTGCAGGAGAAGACAGAGAGGAGGAGGTGGTGGTGCAGGAGGAGGTGAAGATGAAGAGGAGGTGCAGGAGAAGACAGAGAGGAGGAGGTGGTGGTGCAGGAAGAGGTGAAGATGAAGAGGAGGTGCAGGAGGAGGAGGTGCAGCAGGAGGAGGAGATAGAGGAGGAGGAGGTGCAGCAGGACTCACCCGTGCTCAGGCTGCGCTGCCGGCTGCAGCTCAGAGGAGAGGACTTCCTGGTGAAAGATGAAACGTGTGTGAGATTGTGAGGACAGGCCTGTTCTTATTTCAGCCGTTTTCACACAGGGCTTTGGTTAGGTGGGTTCTCTCTCGGGCCTGGTCTGGTGACCCCGGACCAGGACTGGAGACGCCCTGAGGTCCGGGGTCACAGGTACGTCCTGCTCGGGTCACCTGTCTCCAGCAGGTCTTGATTCTGCTGTCCCCCTCAGAGACAGGGGACACCAGCAGCTGTTGTCGCTCTGCAGCGCTTCAGTAAAACCTTCTTGGCTCTTTACAATAATATGCAAGAATCCCTGTAAATCTGAAACACGTCCAGGTTAAACTCACCAGGTGAGTCTGCCTAATGTTACCAGAGCCCAGAGCTTCAGCACACACCTGTCTGACGTCACGTTGGATGATACACGCGATCAAAAGTGAATTTAATCTAAAGTGTGAACAGAGTCTGGTTGACTCGCAGGTCACCCGGTTCCTTCCGCACACAGCCTCACTAACACCACAGGGACGTCACCTGCGTTTCAGCCACGCGGACAAACGTCGCCCTGTTGACATGAACAGCTGCTGTAGTAAAATAAATGAAGGTAAATACCTCGGACTCACTCCGCTGTACACCCTCCGCAGGGCCGTCGCCATGTTCTGTTTGTGCGAGTGACGTAGAGACGTACTGCGTAACGGCAGAGCACAGATTGGGATTTTCATTCCGAGCCGTTCTGTCAGGTGAACTTTCCTTCAATGTGATTGGCTGAACTCCTTCATCTGAAGCAGCTGATTGGTCAACACAGAAGCTGCTGCCTGCGAGGTTAAACTGAGGGCTCCAAATACTATCGGTCTATAAATACCATAGACCGGATATAAAAATGGACGTAGCGTCCGTGACGTCACCCGTTGGTTTCTGAAGAGCCGTTTTTTGTTTTTCCAAACTTTATTTGAAATTGGGGGGTTATATAAACATAACACAAGCTGATAAAGTTTTAACTGCCTTTTGCTTTAGAGAGCCCTGAATTGATGAGATGTAATGTTTGAACTCGTTTGAAAAGGCCACAGGTTTCTTACCTGTGAAGATGTGAATATGAAATTTGGCCATAATAATGAGGAGATTAATCAAGTACACACAAGTTTTTCGTTGTGCGTTATTTTCAGGGAAACCAAACATTCTCCCAAAACAAAGCAAAACTTTCAGAGATATTTTCTGAAATAAAATCACAGAATCTTTTCCAGAAATATTTCACAAGCAAACAGTTTCTGGACAGCAACTACAATTTACTTAAATTTCTTTCCTAAATCTGTACTTAATTTAATGTTTAGCTGGATAGAATTTATGTATTAATTCTTAGATTTTGTTGGTAATTAAGTATTGATATTCTTCCATACTTTATCATCTACAAATCGATTCCTGTATGAAATCACATGTGGTTCTGTAGTAATGTCTCTTATAGATCTGTTATTACAGGAATGACTGGAAAAACACATTTTACCCATGGAAGTGTCGGACGGAAATAACAAGGGCAGTTGTTGTGCAGTGACCCTTGTTTGAGATTTGAATAGCAAAGAGACCCCAGAGGGTACTTTGCATAGTCCCCAGGTGTGACAGGTATAGTTAGACCTGTTCATAAGTAAACAGAAGACCATTCCGGTTAAATAAGTGATCTACCAACACAATATTCCACGAAGAGATGTGTGTTTATAGAAAATGTCCATAGAAGATATTTGTGAGGTGAGAAGTTGAGAGACCATGACCAGAAAGCCTGGCAGACATTTTAACAGGTACCTTATCAATATCATAGTTACAAACAACCTCATGCCGCCAGCTTTGATAACACATGAAGAGGTAAAACATTCCAAATGGAGGTTTCTATATAATTTATTTTAAAGGTATTATTTAAGGTGTAAAAACCCAGAAAGTTAAGCCTACTGTTTTCATAGTTCATGAGAACTGTTTTCGTCAAGTAATGTGTTTTATTGTTCCATATAAAAGTGAATAGCATTTTGTGTCTTATTAGTTTATCGCTAAGATGCAGAGCCAAAGCAGCATATGATAATCACGAGAGTCCCTCTGCTTTAGTAATTAATACTCTACCGCTTAACGAGAGATCTCTTAAAAACCATTGGTTAAATTTCTTTTGAGTTTTTTGTATGACAGGAGTAAAATTTAAGGTCATTCTCCTCTCCTTAGTAATAAATATACCTAAATAAAGTATTTCACTTTTTATTGGAATATTACAAAGAGCTGGTTTAGGGCACTCTTTTATAGTTCACACTTCTGTACTTTCAGAAGCCTTAAAAAACATGTTGATTACATCAATTGCAATAGAAATTTGGTTTTCATTTTCAGGAATAATGTGGTGTCATCTGCCAGCTGAGTTATAATTAATTCTCTCCCTATAAGAGAGACACCTTTCACAGCACCGGATTTAATATGGTTTGCCAACAGTTGAGCTACTAAAAGGAAGAGGTCCGGGGAAGTTGGGCAACCCTGTCTAATGCCTCAGATTAAATCTTGGGGATGTACCACCCATAACTTTAATAGAACTGTTCTTATACAGAGTTTTAGCTGTACAGAAAAAATGACAAAGCAGAATTTCTTTAAAGACTGTAAGATGAACTGATGCTCCACAGTATCGAAAGCTTTTAGAATTATTATCATCAATCAAATCTGTGTAATCTAGGACGTCTAGGACAAGTCTAATATTATTTGTAATATGTCTTTTGGTCATGAAACCTGACTGTGTTTCTTCAATAACAGAGTTCAGGACCATTTTAAGTCTTTTAGCCAATTGTAGAGCAAATATCTTATAATCATTATTATGCAAACATATTGGACGACAGTTGTCTTTGTTTGGTTTGAGAATTAATGTGGTCAGACCTTGAGTTGTGGTTGTTGGAAGGGACTCTCTTTCCATGCATTCAACAAAACTTCAAATAAAAAAGGAGCCAGTTTGTTAGAAAAATATTTATAAAATTTGTTGTTTTTTAGGAGATTAATTGCTTTCCCACCTTCCTCAAGTGTGATACGTTTATAACATAACTCCATTTCGCTTTCATTAATAGATTTAAGTTCATAAAAGACACAGCTGACTCTTGGCAGAATTTGGAGCTATATAAATCTCTACACATGAGAAATTGTGTTTTTTTTAGCAACAGGTTTACTTGGTGTCACAGGCAGTGGGGGAAACTCCTCTTCATTATCCACTTGAACATTACATTCCGTCCTGCTGCCGTAGTTGTGTTCGCTAGCAGAAAGAAATGTTGTTGTTTACCTCCTTGCTGGGTTCCATCTGTCTTTTCTGAACAGAAGTTTGCCCGGCAACATTGCTCAAAAAGTTGCCCCGTGTATCATCAGCTTAAGTCTCCGTCTCACAACCAGATGTAACGTTATTTAACGGATTTCTTCAACAGATCACACCAACTAAACTTGGCCAACTATTCTAAAAATGCTACAAAGAAAAGTTTAGAGTTGAGAGCTCGACACCATTCGACTCATCACGCCGCCATCTTGTACCGTTAAGAGCCGTTTTGAAGCTCAAAATTACCGCCTAGCTCAACGTGACCGAGTTAGCTCATGCTAAGGAGCTAATGCTACATGCTACTCTGCGGTGCTGTACGGTGGAGGTTGGAACCTGCGGCTGGTTGTTACCAGTTTACCGACATTACCAGTTACAGTCAAGGTAAGACACCGGAAAATATTAAAATAACTCACATATCTGTTATTGACATTATACTTCACAAGGTTTTAAATGCTGTTTAATATATAAATGTGGTAACGTTATTTTGCAACACTAATGTTAACGTTAGATTTTGTTGAGACCAACGTTAACAATCAGTTATTAATTACCTTAATTTTAGTTACCATTACAGGTCAAACGAACAATTTCAAGCCAATCAATTAACCCTTTTACGTACCGTTGGTTATGAGCGGTTACGAGTTGTTTATTTGGACGTCACCTCAGTATGTTACTAGTAATAAACGTAATAAGCTAACGTTAGCGGTAGAGTCCTCAGATGATGGAAGCTGTATATCAGCCATGGCTGCTATCACGTTAATTAATTCCCCACACCGCTATTTTGTGTAACGTTGCTGCTGTCGGCAGGGCTGTGTGGGATTATTGTCTGGATTAGGACACTTGTGAGTGAAAGGTACTTTTTATATTTGTCACAAGATTTTTGTTGAGGTTCTGATGCCTCCACATCTGCTACTCAAAGCTTAAACTTTGAGTCTAAAATAACATTGCTAGTCTTTGTCTGTCTTAAGAGGACAACACAAAAATATTTAAAGACCGTCTCCCTAGTTCCATTTTCTCCCACGTATGTGACATAATAGTGCTGTCAACATTAAAACACTGAGGCATCTTTTAGAAGAGCATCTCAAAAAATTTGAATACTGACGAAAAGTTCATTGTGAGCATCAGAACCAGACTGAGAGAGTTAATTAGCTGATTAGAGAGCTCTTCTCCAGTTATTTCTGTATAATTTATAATACAGAAATGTATTTTTATCTAAAATGTTTATACATTTTGAGATAGTGGAGTTTTTATTTCCATGAGCTGTAAACAGTAATCATCAAGATGAAAGCAAAAAGGGTTTGAAATGCTTCACTTTGTTTAATGAATCTAGAATATATCAGAGATTCACTTTTTGAATCCTTACGTTAGAAAATTAACTTCACCACAATATTCTATTTTTTAAAGACTCATCTGTATTTACTTTATATTTTTCATCACCTGAAGAATTTATAACACATTTTCCTCCCAGAGTCACACTGTGGATCAGATGTCCCACCTGCTGCCAGAGAGCTGCAGAGACCTGGAGTCCTCATTGTGCTGATGGGGTGGACTGATGTGGAAAGGCCTTCTCTCCGGTTCTCTCTTTCTGTTTACTTTGACTTTTAATTATATATTTGTATTGTTCACTTGTAATAAATCATATATATTAGCACTCCCGGTCTTTACTACTTACTGAAAAGCTAATCGTATACCACAGATAAAACATGAAACATGAAAACTGAACTCTTCATCATCAGTCTAGTATAAGTTGAAAAGTGAAAATACTCCCAACATGTTTCACATGAAATCATGAAAAGTAATTATGCAGTGTATTTCTGTGTGTGCAGGAGTATTTTTACTTTCTACCTTATACTTTAAGATAAATAAGGAGCCATACACCCAGTACCCATATACTGTATTACAGAGCCTGAAGTTTCTGAAGAGTGCCTTGTTTGCTGCAGGTGAAACTTGAAAAATTAGCATATCGTGCAAAAGTGCATTTATTTCAGTAATTCAACTTAAAAGGTGAAACTAATATATTATATAGACTCATTACATGCAAAGTGAGATATTTCAAGCCTTTATTTGATATAATTTTGATGATTATTGCTTACAGCTTATGAAAGCCACAAATTCAAAATCTCAGAAAATTAGAATATTGTGAAAAGGTTGAGTATTGTAGGCTCAAAGTGTCACACTCTAATCAGCTAATTAATCCAAAACACCTGCAAAGGGTTCCTGAGCCTTTAACTGGTCTCTCAGTCTGGTTCAGTGGAAGAAGATTGCTGAGCTGACAGTTGTGCAGAAAACCATCATTGACACCCTCCACAAGGAGGGAAAGCCTCAAAGGGTAATTGCAAAAGAAGTTGGATGTTCTCAAAGTGCCGTATCAAGGCACATTAATAGAAAGTTAAGTGGAAGAAAAAGGTGCACAAGCAGCAGGGATGACCGGAGCCTGGAGAGGATTGTCAGGAAAAGGCCATTCAAACGTGTGGGGGAGCTTCACAAGGACTGAGGCTGGAGTTACTGCATCAAGAGCCCCCACACACAGACGGGTCCTGGACATGGGCTTCAAATGTCGGATTCCTCTTGTCAAGCCGCTCCTGAACAACAAACAACGTCAGAAGCGTCTTACTAAAGAAAAAAAGAACCGGTTTGTTTCTCAGTGGTCCAAAGTCATCTTTTCTGATTCTCATTTGGAAACCAAGGTCCCAGAGTCTGGAGGAAGAACGGAGAGGCACCCAATCCAAGATGCTTGAAGTCCAGTGTGAAGTTTGCCACAGGCTGATAGCATCCATGCCACGCTGCATTGAGGCAGTAATTCATGAAAAAGGGGCCCAAACCAAGTACTGAGTACATCTGCATGATTATACTTTTCAGAGGGCTGACATTTCTGTATTTAAAATCACTTTTTTTTTATTGATTTCATATAATATTCTAATTTTCTGAGATTTTGAATTTGGGGTTTTCATAAGCTGTAAGCAATAATCATCGAAATTATATCAAATAAAGGCTTGAAATATCTCACTTTGAGTCTATATAATATAATTCACTTTTTAAGTTGAATTACTGAAATAAATTAACTTTTGCACAGAAACTCATGAGGATTTTCAACAAACACAACATCCCTGTGTTTTTTAAACCCAAGAACACACTAAGACAGATGCTGGTACACCCCAAAGACCGCACACCCAAACACAAGAAAAGCAGTCTAGTGTATGCGGTCCAATGCAGTGAGGAATGCACAGACCTGTATATTGGGGAGACTAAACAACCACGACACAAACGCATGGCTCAACACAGAAGGGCCAACTCCTCAGGTCAAGACTCTGCTGTCTACTTACATCTGAAGGACAGAGGACACTCGTTTGAGGACCACCAGGTGCACATTTTAGACAGAGAAGATGGATGGTTTGAAAGAGGTGTCAAGGAAGCCATCTACACCAGGGTGGAGAAGCCGTCATTGAACAGGGGAGGGGGTCTACGCCACCACTTATCCCCCACTTACAATGCTGTCCTTTCATCACTTCCCAGGAAACTCAACAAACATAACCTGTTGGCCTCAGGTGAAGATACCAACGATGGTCGTTCAGTCTTGGCCTCAGGTGAAGATACCAACGATGGTCGTTCAGTCTTGGCCACCGGTAGTCCTAACGACTGTAACGACTGTCGTCACAGCAACAAGGAACACTAACGAACCAGCGGTATCGATGACCCGGGCCAACGACCCCACTGAGGTTAAATAGCTGAGTTTCCCTGCCAGTCAGTCAGAACTGAAGAAGTCCTTTGGATGAGGGACAAACGTCTTCCAGTATCTTCAACCAAGTCCAGTTGGAAGCTTTGCTTCCCTCAATCTTTACCAAGTAACTTCAATAATTTCTTCATCTAAACCATCAACCTGCCTCTTAGACCCCATCCCGACTAGGTTGCTTAAAGATGTTTTACCCTTAGTCAGCACTTCTATACTAGATATGATCAATCTATCTTTATCAACAGGCTATGCACCACAGTACTTTAAAGTGGCTGTAATTAAACCTCTTCTGAAAAAGCCCAAACTTGATCCGGATGTTTTATCAAACTATAGACCTATATCTAACCTTCCATTTCTCTCTAAGGTTCTGGAGAAAGCAGTTGCTAAACAGCTGTGTGACTTTCTACAGAGCAATAGTTTATTTGAGGATTTTCAGTCAGGATTTAGAGCTCATCATAGCACAGAGACAGCACTGGTGAAAATTACTAACGACCTCCTTATTGCATCAGACAAAGGACTTGTCTCTGTACTGGTTTTATTAGATCTTAGTGCTGCATTTGATACCATTGACCATCAGATCCTATTGCAGAGACTGGAACATTTCATTGGCATTAAAGGACCCGCTCTAAGCTGGTTTAAGTCCTATTTATCAGATCGATTTCAGTTTGTACATGTTAACGATGAGTCCTCCATGCACGCCAAAGTTAGTCATGGAGTTCCTCAAGGATCTGTCCTCGGACCAATCCTCTTCATTTTATATATGTTTCCTTTAGGCAATATTATCAGGAAACATTCCATAAGCTTTCATTGTTATGCAGATGATACTCAGTTATATCTATCGATCAAACCAGATGAAACTCATCAGTTAGCTAAACTTCAAATGTGCTTTCAGGATGTTAAAACCTGGATGACCTGTAATTTTCTAATGTTAAACTCAGATAAAACTGAAGTTATTGTTCTGGGGCCTAAGCACCTCCGTGACGCATTATCTAAAGATATAGTTTCCTTGATGGCATCACCCTGGCCTCCAGCACCACTGTGAGGAATCTTGGAGTTATCTTTGATCAGGACATGTCGTTTAAGTCTCACATTAAGCAAATTTCAAGGACCGCCTTTTTTCACTTACGTAATATTGCGAAAATCAGGAACATCCTGTCTAAAAATGATGCAGAAAAACTAGTCCATGCATTTGTTACTTCTAGGCTGGATTACTGCAATTCCTTATTATCAGGCTGCTCCAAAAAGACCATTAAGACTCTTCAGCTGATCCAGAATGCTGCAGCACGTGTTCTGACAGGAACCAGGAAAAGAGATCACATTTCTCCTGTTTTAGCTTCTTTGCATTGGCTTCCAGTAAAATCCAGAATAGAATTTAAAATCATTCTTCTTACCTACAAAGCTCTTAATGGTCAGGCACCATCTTATCTTAAAGAGCTCATAGTACCTTACTACCCCACCAGAGCACTGCGCTCCCAGAATGCAGGGTTACTTGTGGTTCCTAGAGTCTCCAAAAGTAGACTAGGAGCCAGAGCGTTCAGCTATCAAGCTCCTCTCCTGTGGAACCAGGTTCCAGTTTGGGTTCAGGAGGCAGACACCATCTCCACATTTAAGAGTAGGCTTAAGACTTTCCTCTTTAATAAAGCTTATAGTTAGGGCTGGCTCAGGTAGTCCTGAACCATCCCTTAGTTATGCTGCTATAGGCCTAGACTGCTGGGGGATTTCTCTTGGTGGGAACTGTTGGGCTTCTGTAAATATCATCATAGAGTACGGTCTAAACCTGCTCTTTTATGAAAAGCGCTGTGAGATAACTGTTGTTGTGATTTGGCGCTATATAAATAAAACTGAATTGAATCATCCACTGATCCAAGTGGACACGATCCAAAGAACTGAAAAATCAGAACTGAACTTCTGATGGAGGAAGATCTGATTAATGAATCATCACTGAAACAACGAGTGAGCAAAGAGCTGACGGCTGAAACTGAACCTACAGCAGCAGCTGGAGGAGGCTCGCTCAGATCCACCACCTCATCGCCGCCTGCAGGATCCTTCTGCTCCCCCATCTGAGGAGACCACATAGGTCCGGTTTACAATGCGGACCTCGTTTAATTTCTTCTGGTGCATTTGTTTGTTTCTGGGTCACACAGGAACCGCCAGAACCGAACCATCAAAAAATGCTTTCACACTAGAAAGGGGGTGGTGGTGATGGAGCAGTGGATGAGCCACATGCCTCTGGTGTGAGAGACCCGGGTTCAACTCCCACTGTGAGACACCGCTGCTTCAGAGACCTCTGACATGTACAGCCAGTCTGGATAACAGCGTCAGTTACATGAATACATGTGGTTCTGTTTGATCCGGATCAGGTCGCCGTGTTGGATCAGACCTGAATCAAAAACAGTAGAAAAGATCAATAAAGTCTGTTTGAAGGCCGAGGTGGCTCTTTAGCCAGGACCTGAGAGTGTCTGCAGTCCGAGCGGGTCTTATTTCAACAGGTAGAGAACTCCAGAGACCAGGAGCAGTTTAGTCTTTAACCTGGATCTGGGAACATCGAGGGACATCTGATTGGACCACCTCAGTGCTCTGACATGTTAAAGTTCTGATAAACAAGAAGGTGCCGACCCAACATTTTAAAAACAAGCAATAAAACCTTCAAGTCATCCTGCAGCAGACAGGACGCCAGAGGAGCGAGGCTGAAACTTACTTCCAGTTAGAAGTCGAGCTGCTGCGTTCTGGACTAGCTGAACCGAAGGAGACGACTGATCCACTCCAACATGCTGAGTCACAGTGGTCGGATTACTCCTTACAGTTTTTACGTGGCAGGTAGGGCTTGACTTTAGCCAACAGCTGGAAGAAACCGGCTTTTCTAAGATTCCACACAGACTCTTGGTAGATGGACGACTATACGACCCTAAAGAACCAAGAGCATCTACATCCCCAGGTGGACCGAACAGCCTCAGTCTGTCTTCCTCTCAGCCAATTAAACAGGATTTGAAGATCTGCATCATCTGCAAAGCAATGAAAGGAGATATTGTGTTTCCTGAAAACGGACCCCAATGGCAGCATGTACAGTGAAAAAAGCATGGGACCCAATATGGACCCTTGGGGGACCACCAGAAAGAGGGGCAGCAGATTAATTCCTCGAGGTGAACAGAGAAGCTCCCATCAGCCAGATATGATTTGAACCATTTGGGGGCCGTGCCCATAACGCCGACACCCTGCTCCAGTCTGGGACGGGGCTTAGACCCAGACTTGAATTAAAATCATCTAAAAATGATTGGAGTTGATTGAAAACCATGTGACTGAGTCAGGAAGAAGGCCAGGAAGACAGCTGAACCAGACCTGGACCAGACCTGGACCAGACCTGAACCTGCTGCAGGACAAGCTCTCCCAGCTGAGCGTGCCTGACTCCACCTGCAGGTGGATCACTGACTTCCTGACGGACAGGAAGCAGCACGTGAAGCTGGGAAAACATGTCTCTGATTCCAGGACCATCAGCACCGGTTCCCCTCAAGGCTGCACCTCCAGTCACCAGTCTGTCAAGCTCCTGAAGTTTGCGGACGACACCACCCTCATTGGTGGGAGATCGACCATCTGGTGACCCGGTGCAGCCAGAAAATTCTGGAGCTCTGAAGACAGTGGAGATGGTCGTGGACTTCAGGAAGAGCCCAGCCCCACCCTGCCCCATCATCCTGTGGGGCTCCCCCGTCACCACTGTGGACTCCTTCCGCTTCCTGGGCACCATCATCTCCCAGGACCTCAGGTGGGAGCTGAACATCACCTCCCTCACCAAGAAGGCCCAGCAGAGGATGTACTTCCTGCGGCAGCTGAAGAAGTTCAGCCTGCCAAAGACAATGATGGTGCACTTCTACACCGCCATCATTGAGTCCATCCTCACCTCCTCCATCACCATCTGGTACGCTGCTGCCACTGCCAGGGACAAGGGCAGGCTGCAGCGCATCATTCGCTCTGCAGAGAAGGTGATTGGCTGAAATCTTCCTTCTCTTCTGGACCTGTAAGCCTCCAGGACTCTGAGGCGAGCAGGAAAGATTGCAGCTGACTCCTCCCACCCCGGACACAAACTGTTTCAGACTCTCCCCTCTGGCAGGAGGCTGCGGGCCATCATGACCAAAACCTCTCACCACAAAAACAGTTTCTTCCCGTCTGCAGCCTCATTAACAAGCCCCGGGTCCCCCACTGACACTCCACCCTGGCAAATGATACAAATGTCTCTGCACATGTAAATACTGTTTCATCTCGTGTTGGGCACAGACCCGGCACGTCGCACATATTTGTTGTTGATTGTTATGTTGTCAGTTTATATATTTATATGTACACAATATTCTCTTCCGTTGTGTGACTTCTGCACGGCACAGACCCAGAACAATGCACATGTTCTGCAACATTGTTCTTCTATTTCATATTTATATATTTCTACATTTATTTATGTCGACTGTATGTTTGTCTACCTGTAGCACCTCATCACCAAAGCAAATTCCTCGTATGTGTAAAACACTACTTGGCAATAAAGCTCATTCTGATTCTGAACCAGTCCTGAATTAGACCTGGATCAGACCTGAACCAGTCCTGGATTACATCTGAACCAGACCTGAACCAAGCCGCTGTTCCGGAACTCCTTCCCCAGAGATCCAAAATGCTCCCTCTCTGGACACCTTCAAAATCCTCCTAAAACCCAGCTCTTCACAAAGGCTTTCAACCCTGAAGGAAAGCGTCCTTGGGTCCCGTGAAAGGCGCTATAAAAATATAAGTTTTTATTATTGAACCAGGATCGATGACAAACGTCTTTGAGCAGAAACAAACTTTATTTGTTCCAAAAATAGACATTTTCAGCAGAAATATATTACACTTTAAAAACTCTAAATACTTCACAGAATACTACACAGTACTCAGGCAGTACTACAGTGAAGTCTTTTGATATTTTAATAACAAAAATAAAACCAGCCACCTGTGCCCTGCTGTGGGCGTGGCCTCAGCTCCACCTGTGCCCTGCTGTGGGCATGGCCTCAGCTCCACCTGTGCCCTGCTGTGGGCGTGGCCTCAGCTCCACCTGTGCCCTGCTGTGGGCGTGGCCTCAGCTCCACCTGTTCTACATCATCCACACTGTAAAAAAACTATTAAATATTTCGGTAAATTCACATTATGCAGCCTACACTGTAAAAAAATCAAACAAAAAACATTAAGTACACTGCAAAAAAATACCCCCGTGGCGTTACCACGGTAACGTAGCGGGCACGCTAGCAGCTCTGTTTATTTGGCCTTTATTCAGCTGACAGGAAGTGATGTCAGTTCTCACACGTCGAGGCCCTGCCGTGTCAGGAAGTCTTCGAGCGCGCTCAGTCGTTCCACCAGCATCACGTCCAGGTCCGAGTCGTCTTCGCCGCGGCTGCCGCCGTGACAGTGTCGCCGAGCCACCGCCCGTTTCCTGGGCGCCATGGGGACAGGAAGTCCGGCCCCTAAAGACAGATGAAAAAAGTTCAAAAAATTTACATGGGGACATCATGAATATGCAAATTAGCATGTGATGAACTGAACACAACCGCCGTCTCTATCTTTGTGCCCCTCCTTCAGTTAACTACTATTTCCCAGTGTACCTTGCAGCCTCTTCCTCTTCCTGGGCTGAGTGAAGTCAGGGAAGAGGAGGAGCCTGCGCCTCCTCTGCTGGCCAATCAGGAGCAGCGCTCCATCCTTCTCCCTCGGCTCCTCAAAGATCGTCTCCAGGCTCCTGCGTGACGACAGCAAGGCATGCTGGGAGTTCATACTTTGTTTTACTAACTTTCAAACTGCATTGAACACCATTTCGAACATGAGGGATTTGTAGTTTTTACCCGTTGGTGGTGTGGGGGGATTTGTAGTTTTTACCCGTTGGTGGTGTGGGGGGATTTGTAGTTTTTACCCGTAAGTGGTGTGTGTGTGTGGGGGGGGTTGTACTTTTTACCCGTTGGTGTGGGGGGATTTGTAGTTTTTACCCGTTGGTGGTGTGGGGGGATTTGTAGTTTTTACCCGTAAGTGGTGTGGGGGGATTTGTACTTTTACCCGTTGGTGGTGTGGTGTGTGTGGGGGGGGTTGTACTTTTTACCCGTTGGTGGTGTGGGGGGATTTGTACTTTTTACCGTTGGTGGGTGTGTGTGTGGGGGGGTTGTACTTTTTACCCGTTGGTGGTGTGTGTGTGGGGGGGGTTGTAGTTTTTACCCGTTGGTGGTGTGGGGGGGATTTGTAGTTTTTACCCGTTGGTGGTGTGGGGGGATTTGTACTTTTTACCCGTTGGTGGTGGTGGTGTGGGGGGGGGGGGGTTGTAGTTTTTACCCGTTGGTGGTGTGGGGGGGATTTGTAGTTTTACCCGTAAGTGGTGTGGGGGGATTTGTAGTTTTTACCCGTTGGTGGTGTGGGGGGATTTGTACTTTTTACCCGTGGTGGTGTGGGGGGATTTGTAGTTTTTACCCGTAAGTGGTGTGGGGGGATTTGTACTTTTTACCCGTAAGTGGTGTGGGGGGTTGTACTTTTTACCCGTTGGTGGTGTGTGTGTGGG
>NW_024042499.1:0-25091 GCF_014851395.1 Micropterus salmoides | reverse complement strand
AGGAATTAAGTGGTATCGCACTACATCACTACAAACGAAACTCTTTATCACACCTTGACTCCAGCAATGCACCACAAGACTGACTTTTGTGACCACACTGCTTAGAACTGTATTGTCTTAAAAAATAAGGACTCAAGTCCGTGAGTAGATTTTCACATATTATAGTAAAGAGCTGAAACCCGTGAACACCTGAGAAGGAAAAATGCTTTTGAAAAATGTAATTTGCATGCTTAATTACTCTCATTATGTGAGGCATAAGCAAGTATATGGGCTTAAAATGCAAAACCACTGGTGAACGTTCCAGCTCACTGTCTGCTAAATCACTGGTACTGTTTGCAGTTATTCTTTTATATCTTTTCATTTCATTTTATATTAGACTAATTTCTGTATAGAACAATAGAAATTCATATTTGTATTACTTAGTTGTAACTTAACACTGACTTCTGTGGCTAGCTTTGCTGTGATTGAATGTATCCCTGTGAGAAATTGTTTAAAACTACACATCCCGGCTTCTTTAAAACTGATCAGATCAGAGTGTGAAGTCTTGGGACTTGATATTAGAATCTAGTATCTAATTGATACTTCAGCTGGATCCACTGAGTTGTCAGAATGAACAGACAGAAAAAGGACAGACACAGAAGAGAGATTGGAGAGAGCGGTTGCTGAATGGATTCTTGTGCACTGGTGATGAACTCCACTCTATAACCTATAAATGAGTATTGAGCAGTTCCATCCCCCAGCCTTAGTGTACTGTTAAAAGCTTTTCTTTATTATGTGTAGTCTTCTTTCACTGCAGTCATTTGCACATGATGATGGGGGTGGTGCTGGTGCCAGTACCACTAGTTGGACACGAACGTGTGTTATGGAATAGGAATAACATTCTAAAAAAGGGGTTTGACACATGACAGAGGGTAAGAGTGCGGACAGTGAGAGCAGCAGCTTCTCTGTGCTTACATTATAATAATGTAACATTATCAGTGTGTGTATGTGTTTTGTGTCTTTGTGGGGTAGGTAGCATGTGTGCTCAAAGTTTATCACAGAAAATAGCTAAGGTGATTGAGTTTCAAGTAGAAAAAATGTATACTTGTGCCATTTTCTTCTTGTAAAAATCTGAAATGGAATACTAAGTCTATCAAAGCATTAATTCGGCAGCCTTCTAAGGCTATCGCTAGTGGGTTTATCCCACGCGCCAGTAGCCATGAGACCTGACATTCGGCTCTCAGATAGCTTTGAGCCAGTGAGACCCATAGCTTAGAGGGCCTATACTCATATATTCTGGAGTTACAGTACGTTAATAACGTTCTATTTCGTATAGGCTTCGCCTTCTAAGGCTATCGCTAGTGGGTTAGAGGTGAAGCAGGATGACTCAACGCCTCACTGGGTCCATACGGTACCACCAAGCACAGACACACCTGCCCAGAGCATAATAAAACAGTCCCTGCCCAGCATTACGCAGTGCTCAATGGCGCACCACACATGCCCAAAGGAACGGCATAGCACAATATCACAAATTCTCCATGCCTACAGGGCTGGGGAAGGAGAAGGGAGCCCTGCAGCTCTATAAGCGCACTGTAACAGTACAGTTGCAGACAATGCAGGGCTAACACAAGAAGCAGGTCTCCCCATGCCATCCGGTGAGGGGGATGCACACTGCACGTACACAGATGACGATCACTCAGACAGAACACTCAGTCCAGAGTCAGTCGTAAGAAAGATGACATCCCGCAGATAGAAGTGGACGTGGGAGAGCACGGGGACAACAAAGGGGCTGCCATGCATACGTGTCCACCGTCAGCACCACAGAGGAAGACACCTCTCGTAGAGTGCGTTTTGATGCTCACCAGGGTTGCCTCACCAGATGAAGCCTGTGATATGGCTTCACACAGCCAACGAGTCAGGTGCAGTCCTAAAAGAGGAAGACCCAGAGACTTCTCTGTAGTGCACAAACAGGCACTGGAATGGCACCAGGTAACCGTGTGCTTAACATAATATGACGGTGCACGGACCGACAGAGGAGATGGAACGCAGCTTCCTCCTCTGACCTGTGCAGAGGATGAAGAAGTATTTACCCTCAACCTGAAGATAAATGGGAGATGAATTTCAGGTCTCACGGCTACTTATAGGGTGAGACCGTGGTTGTGAGCCATGGTGAGCATTGACAAAGCTCTTCAGTGCTGTGCATGCGTGCAGATGATAACCCCTAGCGACAGACTAAGAGGAAGCCTATTTCATAGAATCACCACTGCATAGATAGAGATGAAGATTGCAAGCATATCACAGGATTAATAAAAACATAACCAATCTGTATCCATGAGGCCAAGTCTGAATGATCACGAAATGTCTTTGGGTATCTTCAACCAAGCCCAGTTACCCTTGAATTTAACCTTCCTTTGGATAACTGTAACCTTCACAGACATAACTAATCTGATTAACAAGAATACATTTGAGTGAAATGCCAAAATTACTTTAGAGAGCAAAGCATCACGGTGTGGTTGTTGGAAAGTGCAGGGAGGGTTTCATACTTAATGGACACACAAGAGTTTATGAGTGCAGCCACTGTTAGTTGTTAAATGAGAGGTGCTGTAAGAAGGGAGATGAGCCTTCAGTCAATACCCAACGTATCTCCTGTCATGGTTCTCCCTGCAGCCCCACAACATCCACTGATTAGTCCTCCTCATCACTCTGTGGAGAGGGAGAGATACTTTACAGGCTATTTGTTGACAGGGTTATTCACTTACTGATGGCCCAGACAGCTGGCAGGAGCAAAGACTGGCTGGCAGCCGCAGCACATAGATGAGAAGCAATCTTCAGAGAGCCTTGATACATTAATTCAATGAGATGAAACCCTGCACTCATCAATCACCAATCATTTCAATCTTTTCATCTGATATCCAATGCCCTAATCAATTATAGTGAAAAACAGCCAACACCTCCCAAGTGAAAAAGAATATACTTTTTTTTTTGGATGCGCTTATCACATTTTAATTGTACTATACTAAGTGTATATTAAATGTGTTATTTTGGAACAACTTAAAGTCGATTTTAAGATAATTGCAATATATTTTAATATACTTAGTTGTGTTAAAATAGACCTTTACTGTAATTTAAATATACTTCTTTAAATTTAACTTAAAATACTCTTTTGTGCTATACTTGAAGAACTGTTTAAATATATTTTAAACTTCACATAAATGTGTTCCCTGAACATGTTTATTAGCATTTCAGCTATTAGTAATTTATTACTAGTACTCCAACAGCCACTATTAATGTCTTGGGAAGCTGCTTTATGAAACCATTCAGTATGAGAATAATTCATTATCAATGCATTAAAAATAACTTGCAAAATGCTTTTAGCATAATAAAAATCAGTAAAAATGTATTTTACCACACACACATACAGACAACTAAAAAACTAAAATTTTACATTACAAATATAAATTCCTGTACATTAAAAGGTAGAGCACATCTTGACCAAAACACATAAAAATAAAATCAGTAAAATGATGACATATGACCAGTATTACTGAAAAGTACACTATACACATCCCATCATTAATGTTACCCATGGGGTGCCCTCATACGGTTCGGACTCTGGGCACGGCTCAGATGACCTCACGGCGAGCCATCCCGCTTCTGACACCATATGCGGTCAAAGGCGAGAGCATTCACCCTACCCAGATTTCAACACAGGTCTACAGGGTACCAAACATGCAACTTTGACAGCAACCTCAAAGAGCCAGGCTCGTTTGTATGGCAGTCCAAGCACTTACTCAACTGTAGTGAAGGTACTCCGTCACAAGCATACAGTACAAAGGGTGGAACCAAACTGAAACTGAAAAATGTCACAGTCCTTATCCTTCAAGTGGCTGAAACACAATATGACATCATGTCTTACTGTTCTGATAATGCTAACTGTTTAGGTTCAGGTGAAATGGTTTTCCACAAGGGACCCCTCCCAGTTAATGCTCAGTTCTTCCATTACAACATGATCAAAAACATTACATAAACACTACTGTACATTCAGCCAAGGAGTGTATATGATAAAATGTTATTAAACAGGTACAACAAATAACACAAACATTCAGACTTTCTAAACAACTGTCGATGTCATTTCACATCAACACAGCAGTCAATTTGTGAAGTACAAAAGTAGCCAATGTATAACAATATTTTAAATAAAATAATTTTTTCACAAGGATATTTGTCTATTTAGTCTGACCCTGTTGACATGTAGTGAGAGCAAAAACAGTGATCGTATGCAGGAGCCAGAAATACCTATGAGCACATTGAAATTGTGAGGGTCCAGCTGGTCCTTTGAGGTTTTCGTTTGATTTATACTCCTGCATAGGGTGTACGTGCGTAGCTACGCCGTAGGCTTGTGTCCGTCAATCTGCAATTACACCCCAAACACTAGTCGGCACCAGCCGACCAGTCACAGTGCTTACGGTCTGCGGAGACTGGACATTACATTTTTGAGGAGGTGCCCGTCAGGCTATAACGTTAAATGTGTTACTTGTAACGTGTTACTCCCAACCCTGTTTATAAGGCAGACTAAAGTTGCTGTCTCGATTATGAAGCTATTAAAATGCTAACTAACTTTAGCTAATAAATATAATAATCCACGTGCTAGCATTAGCTAATGCACACCAGAGCTATCCACCAAGGAAAATATTTTCAAACCCAGAGTGAGCTCAACTTTAGTTAACTTACACAATTGCGTTGTTTTGCTAACAATAATAAACTTAACAAGAAAGAGGATTTTTGCTGGCAGTCTCTGCGTCTGTCCTCTCCTGCTTGTAACTGGCCAGGCACGCCTCGTTAACTCTTTTCACATTTAACTTCTGCAGGGAGCTGACCGGATATTCTTCTCTTCTGTGTTCTTTTCTTATTATGACTGTGATGTCCACCTTCCAAGTCCGAGTCAGTAAAGTAAAACAAAGGAAACCAGATTTCTGACCAAAGTAGCTTCACTCTCAACAACAGTAAACACGTTAACTTTCGTGAAGCTGTTTCATGTGAAGTCTGATTTGAAACTTGATTCCATGCTAATGGGCTGGGCGGGAGGGCACACTTTACCCCTGTGTACACGTGTTACATACAGTCTATGGTTTAGTGTTTACAAACAGAAAGAAGTATTACTACATTATGATTTAAAGTATGCTTATTTCTATATGTGGTTGTTTGTTAAGTTACAACATGTGCTGCTTCCTTCTAGGCCAGGTTACCCTGTTGAGTTCTCTGATCTCTACTAGCTATTTACCTTAAAAAAACTTAAAAGAAAGAAAAGAAAAATATAAGAAATAATATGCTTTTGAAAAATACATTTTAATGTTAAAAAATATGTTTTAAAATTATACTTGTGGAAATCAGGCTGAAACATGTGCCAAATACATAAATAATTACAATATTTTGCAGTAGCCTACACAATGAAGCATATTTGGCATAAATATATTTTAACCCACTAAAAGTGCAATTGTTTAACAATGTACTTCCACAAAGTACACCTAAATAGTAAAAAAATTGTAAAAAATATGTAAAATGTTAATAGTAAAATGTTGTGAAAAATATGCTTTTATTTAAGCATATTATTAAAAGTTTAGAAAAAAAAAAGTAAAGTTTATAAAGTATTACTACTCACTACCCAACACAGATGAAATGAAGTCTGGCCTCCCCTGTTGTCATCACATGCAAGTGCACACAGGTCCGGGCAGCATGAATTTGGAATTCTGATTTAAGTTTTAGTCTGTCAATAAAAATTACATATTAGTAGGATTTTAGTTATTTGATAATTATTTCAGCCTATTTTTTAGTCTTCTGATGTGTTTGTCTTAAATGTTGGATAACATAATTTTTCAGTGGGATTGTTGATGAATGTGCTCCATAAATCCAGTAGTTAGCTAACATTACTGACAAAGACAGAACATCACTGAATGCAGGCAGTTTCCCATTAGTGACAAGAGTCAAGCGGTTAAATCAGCTTCTGAAGAACATATTTTTGTGCAGTGAAGAATGATGTTTAACTACTCCAGAGCTGAGATGCATAATTCTGCATGTGCATGCATTAAAACAGCAATTAGGACATGTCCTTTTGTCCTTCACTCACCTTCTCATAATTTTTGTTGACAATGTTAACATGCGACGAAAAAGACAAATAATGGTGACAACCAAAAATCTTAAAGAAAAAAACTGACTGACTTATATTGTCCAAATGGAAAAACAAGCCAAGAGGTCTTATGACTCTGTCAGTATGAGAAAGTGCAACCAAGTAAGAGTAAGAGAACATGTTGTACTTAAAGTTTGGAAGAACAAACTGAGCTATGTTTTTTCAGTACAACATGAGTCAGTTTCCTGCGTATCTCGAGGATGGAAAGAGATGGCTCAGGTGAATAATTTATGTCCTTCTAAAAGCCATCTCTCAGCCAATTACTGCAAGAGCAGCCAAATATCCTGTGTGCTGTTTACCCAAAACCTCTGCAGTCCTAACTTTTGTGAAACACTGCACAGCAGGGTCACCAATATAGGGATAGGTAGAGAAATAGACAGTTGGGTCTGGGGCCTCATAGGGCCAGTGAATACAGTATTGACAATGGGCTTCGTACAGACTTTTAGCTAAATTCACTTAACAGTCTTTAGTCTTAGGCTTATTGTGGATCATCACTCAGCAGCATTCAGTGATGTGTTTGCACTGTTGCTGTCTTGGCAGTTGTGTTAAACGTGGCACTGGAATATAGTGTGTGTGTGTGTGTGTGTGTGTGTGTATGGCACCCAACAGTGGGTGAGAAAAGTGATTACAACTAAAGCTAAAAGTGAGCTGTAGGCTTATTACACTGATACTATGGAGTTACATTTAGTTACAATAGCCTGAAGTAAGTGTGGAAAATTTACACCTGTCACAGTGAATGACAGCAGAATGATGCCAACATATGCAACGGATGTTGTTGGGGATTATATATAATGCCTAACCTAATATTTAACTTTTGTGTTTTTCTTGAAATTGCCATTACGTTGCCATTGTTTGGGGGCCCACAGACCTCACCCACTGCTGTATGTATAAAATAGTAACAATTATTGCAAATAATTTGTTTTTAATATTGCAAATGCAATAAAAATGCTTGTTATCAAACAAAAGCCCTAAGCCAACAAAACTTTAAAACTTAAGGAAGTCTAAAGTAATCTTGGAGAAAAGTTTAATGTATATACTGTAGGTATCTGCAAAAAGGAATCAAATACTTGAAGTTATGTGAGCAAGTACTAGGAGGTTTTGGAAAGAGCAGTATAACATATTTACAGGTTTAGAACGTAATACTTAATAAATAATGTACTACAACAAATGTCTGTGGTGTCAAACACACAAAAGATCATTGTAGGGTCCTGGTTGGGATTCACCACCACCACCACCAATTTTCTAGGAATTTCAGGCCTTAACTATGCAGGAAACAAACCCTGCTCTCAGGTGTCAAACTCCTGTACTTGCCCATTACTGTAAACATCTTTTGTAAAAGTCCTGCCATTATATTGCCCATTTCTAACAATTAACATAAGCCATCGGCACTATCTCCATCTCTGCAACACTTTCTCCAAAAGAGAATGTGGGATGATTTTTTGACAGAGCTGACAAGATGCTGTTAAAAATGAAATGAAATAAAGCTAAATGAAAGCCTTTGTGCTGACACCATAATAGGCTGGTATTACTGAAAGGGTAAAATCAAAATGTCCCTGTGGCAGAAAAGCTGCTGATTACATTTTGTGGTAAGCTCCCTATTTTCTATAATTATGGTGTAATTAGACAGCAACAATACAGTATATTATAGCAAATTACAAGTCAGTGAAGCAACCAATACTTCAGGGAGGAAGGAAAAAATGAAGCATTTTTGTCTCTGTTTTCTATTGTTGATTTCTAAAATCTCTGAAATCTCTATACTTTTGTCACATTTAAATATGTGTAACATATATCGTCACCAAAGACAGGAGCTGTTTTCTCTGTCACCACATTGTTTCACCACCCAAAGGCCTCAGACAAACTGGAGCTTTAGAGGTGATACTTCCTGACAGGACAGCTGCTTACTGACCACCTTCATAAACACTGTTTAAATATGAACACTATCCGTCACGTCTCCAGCCTGCGTGAACAGAGAGCCGCATTCCCTCACGCCTTCACTACTGGAGACAAAACTGTCAACATACAGATCAGTACAACCTGACTCTGGAGGACTGCAGTGGATGAGTTTGGACTGATAGATTGGTGTGGAGTATCACCACGGCTGAATGACAGCTACCAACCCAAAAGATTTAGTCCTATGGTTTGACAGGTGAACTGTTGCAATAGAAATGTAACAAAATAGCAGTAACAGAATCTGCATAGAGCTCCTGATGCAGGTGTGTTACAGATATTCTGCTGACAGTTTGTATTTATCCTAATAGCTTCAGTTAAATTTAGTCTAACATCAATATGTTTTAAATTTTACTATGGCCAAGATAAAATTGAAAATAAAATCTATATTTGAATCATGGTTAGTCTTGCATTGGCATTTGTTGACAATTTTGTTTCAACAATCTGCAAGTGATTTTAATTGCAGTTGAGGAACTAAAAACAATAAGACTAGCTAGAGAAGCATTTCATGAAAAAGAATGTGTGTGATTGCTGCAAGCACTGAGGCTAACCTTGATATTGGCCGGGGTACTCTGTGTGACTGAATGAGGGCTTAATATATGACTCAACCAACTAACTCTATGTCATCATAGTAAGCTTATTAATAATGAATCAGTCTGTCATTCTGAGCACGTTTAATTTGAAATAGAGTTTACATTGTTTTCAGCTGCTGAGTTTTAAATACAGAGGGAATTAATGGGCCTCTACAGACTTGTATATGTATTACACAACACATAATACACAACAACAATAAACTGCACATGTCCTCAGAGTATGTGCAATTGAAACTCTGAGAGGCTTCCCTGAGCTCCTTGGGTGCATGGTTATAGGCATTGATAAAAACAAATGGCAGTGGTTGTTTATTTACTAAAATTATACGTGAACAATTATCTATATATATATAATAATCTATATAATAATCTTGAGAGTACTGCTTGTGACCAAAAAGTTGCACAACAACTTACATATGAAAAGTATATAAAATAGTTTTCACAATAAAATGATACACAGTCATAATTGTCATTCTAAGGTAAATATACTGTTTGGGGTGGGGTAAAAGTTGTTTGTAGACCATGCACATCAACTGTTTGAACAATTTTATCAAGCTCAATTCAATTTCAAAGTGTCATTTCAGTTTCAAAAGCAAGTTTTGTACTTGGAAAACAAATGAAATTTGATTGAATTATATTTTTAAACACACTGTACTTTCATATTATGAGATACAGAATAGCCATTCAGTACCTGCCAGCACAAACATATCATACCTGTCACTGAGTTACATCATTTCCCTGTGCATCAGCTATCAGCATACTAAAGTATCTGTAGACAGACAGGCTGGTTGAGAGGAGGTGGCCCCTCAGCTTTGTCTGATGATAAATATCCCCCTTCATGTATGAATGATGACGGATATTCAAAAATCCCAGCTCTCCTCTGGTCTCCATTTTATTGTCCCATTCTGCCTGGCTTAGCAAAATCAAGGCAAACAGTTGTTGTCTTAGACCATAACTCCTGTCATAACAGTTGGACTCCCCCCGCTGCATTCAGCAAGCGTGTCGGGACTCATCCTTGCTGGTGACTTCACACACAGAAGGTGTTGTGAAGCTGCTCTGAAGGTCCACAGGCTGCTCACTGCTTTTACAATGTGATAGTGGAGGGCTTTCAAAAAAGTTTTGACTAATTCATTATTTATGCTCTTGGGGCTCAGTTACACCAGCATTTATAAAGGTAAAATTCCATGCCTATTGCCAGACAAGAACGTGATATTAGACAATTTTGCAGACCCCCAATGTTTTTTGTTATTTATTCTTCCTTTATACATTATCTGTACATGGTAACTGCAGAAATGCCCCACCCAGGAAACTCACATCAATCTTGAGTAATATAAATAATCAGCGACATCATACATCAGCAAATGTGTTCATGATGTGGTGATCACTAACAAAATGAAAGCATTCCCCATACAGATATCCTGGATGAATGGAGAGGTGAGGGCTCAAAAAAGCTGCTTTTTGGTCAGGTGACGAGGAAGCATAGAACACCACCAGAGTGCAACCCATGACTGCATCCCCTGACACAGAGAGAACCCTGTTGTGAAATTTGCACATGACACCACCTTCAATCCTTCGGCAGGATTTCAAACGATGAGACTTCATATCCGGAGGAAATTGATAATTTTGCAGAGTGGTGTACAGAGGACAACCTACTGCTCAACGTCAGCAAAACTAAGGAGCTGATCGTTGATTTCAGGAAAAAGGAGCAGCTGATTAAAACCACTCAGAAGATCATTGATAATTATCTACCAGCATCAGTGTTTTTGGTGAGGTGAGGTGCCAGTAGAGCCCAAAGGATATTAAAGGTACGTATCCACCCCAGCCACAGCCCGTTCAACCTGCTGCTGTCTGGAAAGAGATACAGAAGTATCTGGTGTGGTACCACCAGACTACAGAGCAGCTTTTCCCCCAGGCTGTGAGAATCCTCAACTACACCTCATCTTCTGCACTCCACATAAATAAATGACATGGAACTTTCTGTTATGCTGGTTTTGCACATTTCCATACTACCACCTTGTATAATCCATTTTTTTATTTTTTATTCGTATTTATTATCTGTGTGTGTGTGTGTGTGTGTGTGTGTGTGTGTGTGTGTGTGTGTGTGTGTGTGTTTGTAACATGAAGGGGGCTACAACTTTTATTGTCATTGTGCATCCCTGTCTTGTAAAATGACAAATAGATGTACCTTGTACACTAAAAACAATAGACATTTTGGAATGTATGCTATTATTTCACTTTCTGGCAGAAAGTTACATGAGAAGATCATTACCACTCTCATGTGTACAATAAATATAAGACTGCAGTCATCACCTGGTAAGCTTAGCATTGCATAAAAAGCGAAAGTGAGGTAGTCAGCATAGCCCTGTCCAAAGATAACAAAATCTATCTCCTTTATCAACACTTCTAAAGCTCACTAATTAAATCTATATCGCATTTGTTGAATTAATACAAAAAAACTGTGTAAAAACAACAGCTTGCCATTTCATGGTTCTGTGAATAATAGCTCGCTGCGAATGACACTCGAATGACACTCGACTCTGTAGCCCCTCTAAAAAAGAAAATACTAAAACAAAGACGGTTAGCTCCATGGTATAACACTGAAACTCGCAAATTAAAGCAAATATCACGGAAACTTGAGAGGAATTGGCGTTCCACCAAAGTGGAAAATTCTCGTTTAATTTGGCAAGATAGTCTTAAAACTTATAGGAAGGCCCTCCGTAATGCCAGAGCAGCGTACTACTCGTCATTAATAGAGGAAAATAGGAACAACCCCAGGTTTCTTTTCAGCACTGTAGCCAGGCTGACAGAGAGTCACAGCTCTATTGAGCCAAGTATTCCCATAGCTCTCAGTAGTTACGACTTCATGAGCTTCTTTAATGATAAAATTCTAGCTATTAGAGACAAAATTCACCAAGACCTGTCCTCAACTGGCACCGACTTATCTCTAAACTCAGGAACCTTAGAAACAGCTGTAGAACCAGATACATGTTTAGACTGTTTTGCTTCCCTCAATCTTTACCAACTAACTTCAATAATTTCTTCATCTAAACCATCAACCTGCCTCTTAGACCCCATCCCGACTAGGCTGCTTAAAGATGTTTTACCCTTAGTCAGCACCTCTATACTAGATATGATCAATCTATCTTTATCAACAGGCTATGTACCACAGTACTTTAAAGTAGCTGTAATTAAACCTCTTCTGAAAAAGCCCAAACTTGATCCGGATGTTTTATCAAACTATAGACCTATATCAACCTTCCATTTCTCTCTAAGGTTCTGGAGAAAGCAGTTGCTAAACAGCTGTGTGACTTTCTACAGAGCAATAGTTTATTTGAGGATTTTCAGTCAGGATTTAGAGTCATCATAGCACAGAGACAGCACTGGTGAAAATTACTAATGACCTCCTTATTGCATCAGACAAAGGACTTGTCTCTGTACTGGTTTTATTAGATCTTAGTGCTGCATTTGATACCATTGACCATCAGATCCTATTGCAGAGACTGGAATATTTCATTGGCATTAAAGGAACCGCTCTAAGCTGGTTTAAGTCCTATTTATCAGATCGATTTCAGTTTGTACATGTTAACGATGAGTCCTCCATGCATGCCAAAGTTACTCATGGAGTTCCTCAAGGATCTGTCCTTGGACCAATCCTCTTCACTTTATATATGCTTCCTTTAGGCAATATTATCAGGAAACATTCCATAAGCTTTCATTGTTATGCAGATGATACTCAGTTATATCTATCGATCAAGCCAGATGAAACTCATCAGTTAGCTAAACTTCAAATGTGCCTTCAGGATGTTAAAACCTGGATGAGCTGTAATTTTCTCATGTTAAACTCAGATAAAACTGAAGTTATTGCTCTGGGGCCTAAGCACCTCCGTGACGCATTATCTAAAGATATAGTTTCCCTGGATGGCATCGCCTTGGCCTCCAGCACCACTGTGAGGAATCTTGGAGTTATCTTTGATCAGGACATGTCGTTTAAGTCCACATTAAGCAAATTTCAAGGACCGCCTTTTTTCACCTACGTAATATTGCGAAAATCAGGAACATCCTGTCTAAAAATGATGCAGAAAAACTAGTCCATGCATTTGTTACTTCTAGGCTGGATTACTGCAATTCCTTATTATCAGGCTGCTCGAAAAAGTCCATTAAGACTCTTCAGCTGATCCAGAATGCTGCAGCACGTGTTCTGACAGGAACCAGGAAAAGAGATCACATTTCTCCTGTTTTAGCTTCTTTGCATTGGCTTCCAGTAAAATCCAGAATAGAATTTAAAATCATTCTTCTTACCTACAAAGCTCTTAATGGTCAGGCACCATCTTATCTTAAAGAGCTCATAGTACCTTACTACCCCACCAGAGCACTGCGCTCCCAGAATGCAGGGTTACTTGTGGTTCCTAGAGTCTCCAAAAGTAGACTAGGAGCCAGAGCGTTCAGCTATCAAGCTCCTCTCCTGTGGAACCAGGTTCCAGTTTGGGTTCAGGAGGCAGACACCATCTCCACATTTAAGAGTAGGCTTAAGACTTTCCTCTTTGATAAAGCTTATAGTTAGGGCTGGCTCAGGTAGTCCTGAACCATCCCTTAGTTATGCTGCTATAGGCCTAGACTGCCGGGGGATTTCCCATGATGCACTGAGCTCCTCTCTCCTCTACTTTCTCTCCCTCTGTATGCAACCTTATCCCATTATTGCATGTTACTAACACAACTTCTCCCCTTTCTGGTAGTCTTGTGCTTTCTCGTCCCTCTCCTCTCTCCTCCTATCACTTCCTGCAGGTTTTCTGGCTCTGGAGCTGTGGAGTCTGGATCTGTGGCTGCGGGTCGCCTGCTGCCCCCGTGTTCCTGCTCGACACCCTCTGCTGCAACGACTATTGTTGCTAGTCTTATTGTTATTATAATCATTAACATTACGATGGTTACCATTAACACTATTATAAATATCTGTACCATTTTTCATTTAGTTTATAGCAACATTACCTTCGCTGTCTGTACCTCTGTGTGTATATTGTGTAGGCTGCCTCCCTCCCCTCTCTCTCTCCTTACATCCCTCTCTCTCTCTCTCTCTCTCTCTCTCTCTTTCACTCTCTTTCTCTCTCTCTTTCTCTCTCTCTCTCTCTCACCCCAACCGGTCGAGGCAGATGGCCGCCCACCCTGAGCCATGGTTCTGCTCGAGGTTTCTGCCTCTTAAAAGGAAGTTTTTCCTTGCCTCTGTCGCCTAGTGCTTGCTCTTGGTGGGAACTGTTGGGCTTCTGTAAATATCATCACAGAGTACGGTCTAGACCTGCTCTTTTATGAAAAGCGCTGTGAGATAACTGTTGTTGTGATTTGGCGCTATATAAATAAAATTGAATTGAATTGAATTGAATAAGTATATAGAGGGTTCCCTCATGGAATCGGAAGTAAATTTGCCATGAGCTGTTGCCAAATAACTACACACTATAAAGCATTAGTTAATTATTAGTAATGGAATTCATCAGTTATAAAGAATTATTCATACATTAATATACATTAGTTATCATTCATAAACACAGTTCTAAATGTTTTATTCTTTATTATCTACACACTATGAAGCAGTTGTTAAGTTAGTACATTTTTAATTCATCATTTATAAACCATTGTTCTTACGTTAATACACATTAGTAAGTCATTTATAAACATAGTTATACATGTTGTATTCTTTATTAATAAGCTCATCTATAATGTGCTTAATAATTGTATTTTCATACTTTATATATGATCGGTTCAGTATTTTAAATTATTTTAACGACAAACCATTTATATATGATTTGTAAATGGTTCATAAAATTATTACATAGGCCTGTTTTTTTATACTTTCCCGAGAAAGAATATAAACAATCTCAAATAAATCTACCAGTGGCAAAGCCCATAGGACACTATTAAGACTACCTGAAAGATGCCCCAGCTAACGTTACTGGTGGCATGGAAAAGCCTCACCGTTACAGGCCTGGTACCGTATCTCTGAGACAGATCATCTATCACTACCAGCTCATCAATGATGTGCTTAATGATTGTATTTGATAAAAAGTATTATTCCAATGAAAAACTATATATATATATGCACTATATATATTTAGTAAGTATTTCCCCTCTAAAGTAAGGACTATGTAGGCCATACAAAGCATTACAAATGAGAACAAAAGTTTCAGTTTTTCAGCTTTTTTATGGCCTGGGTTAACACCTTTTTATATACATTCTATGGTTAACACGGTTAACGGCTCCATGGAGCCACAACCAATTCAGACCATGTAAAAACCACAGAAATATGTTGTCAATATTCAATTAAGCCACTACTCTGGCTAAATCCGTCCATTTTCACAATCTTTCCTGAGTATACTACAAGACCAGCCATATATATAATTATAATTACTATCACTATAGCTCTAAAGTGCTCATTCATACAGTAGCCTAATGCCTATCCATGAGTAAAATCTATCTATTAACATCAGATTTACTGGGCATATATTGAAGTAATAAGCTTGACACACTAGATGAATAAAACACACTCTTATTAAAATTTAACAAATTTAATAATAATCTCAAACACTGCAGGTTGTTCACCAGTCAGGAGCTGTGAAACATCAGCACGGCTCTGTCGATAAATAAAAAGTAAAAGTTAGGTTGCGTTCTCTGGCGGACTGAATCAGCTGTTAGCTATAAACAAACCACAGGGCTAATGCTAATACTGCTATGTGGCTGTGTTTTAATAGTTTAATGTCCGGGTCCGTTTGTTTTGGAGAGGAGACGACCTCTGTGGTAATTCAGCTCCCGGTAGAACCCTGTCAGGGCTCTGAAGTGAAGCGGACCCAGAACAACTGTCATCAGCTGTTGGCTGTAAACACTAGCAGGACTAAAGTTACGGTGCGGCTGTGTTAAAACTATAATTTAGCACAATATAACTGCGCTGTAATAACGTTATGCTTTATTAAATGTCACAAAATTATCAAAATAGATATTAGATATATGTCAGTCCAGTGACTGTTACCTGACAACAGACTTGCCTCTCATTCCCCGGTGCTGGCAGTAAGTCAGCCTGCTGAGTGAAGACAGACTCCGAAGAGGACCCATGTGAGCGCTGAACGTTTAGTTCATTCCTGCTCCACAGTAGCCGAGATGTCACGTGACAAATGAAAGACTCAAACAGACCCACAGTTGAGAGTCGTGAACTAATCAATTCTGTTTCCTGTGCTGCCTGCTTACCACAGCCTGTAGCCAGCTGTCACGTGACAAATGAACGACTCAAACAGACCCACAGTTGAGAGTCGTGAACTAATCAATTCTGTTTCCTGTGACCAGACCATGCAGCTGCTGTGTAACGAGTGAACGTAAGAGTCCAAGACTATTCACGCATGCGTGAAAATGAACGAATTACTCACTGAGACAACCCGTTCCTCCTGAGTCACATACAAGATTAGGTCAAATGAACGAAACGTTCTTTGAACGACACAACACTACTTTAGTGCCAGACTGACAGAAGAACAGAGAGAAGCGGGCTAAGACGCAGTAGGAAAAATGAGATCTCACGGGCACAGAAGCGGGTCTTAAGCGTAAAATCCATCACTCGGGATTTTTGAATGCCACCATTTGCCGAAGGAGTTTTTCCCCCCCTGGAAACTCCGGTGAGTAACGTTTGTAACCTTTAGGGGAGAGCTAAAAGTGCACACTGTGATGCTAGCTTAAATGGGTGGGTTAAAACCATATACTAAGTTAAAAGCAGTCGGAGGATGTTTACGATGTCGTGAACTGTTCCACATTCTTATGTTGTGTCGTGGTTTAATCTGTGGAGGTACTTTTGGATGTGTAAGCACATGTAGTACCTTCTTATTTATGATAATACATGTTAAAGGTAATTTCCTTGCCTAAAATGTGTAAACTCTGTTCAGTATTCTTTGGTTGTATTTTATGTAACGTTAATGTAATGCTGAGAGTTGGAGAAATTTAATCAATTCATATTAGTGATGTCTTGCTTAAATGCTACCTGGTAAAGTTATAAATCTTTGGTAACTTTATAACAATGTAAAACTTAAGATGATACTGCGTTTTGACAAACGGGATGAGATCTTATATGAAGAACACTGACAGTGATGATTTATCTTTATCTCTTTATTCTGTACTATATGTGCAGACTGGTTTTTGAGACCCTGGATTGTAGCTCTTCACTGGATGCAGATGGCGAGCGAGTCCCAGAGATGATGCAGCCTGTATGATGAGATCGGACCGCGGTGTGGTCAGCTGCTTCAGGTCCCATTCAACAGGACTGACACATCAGATTACAGGACACTGGCAGATAAGAAAGAAGCCCAGGTAGAGATACAAATAAATGAAAGACACTGGACGCTTTTTAAAATTGTATTTTTTATGAAAGAGATCTTCTTATTCTGGGGATTGTTTCAAACTTGGCTGGTGCACTGAGAGTGTTAAAGGCACTGTAACGTGTATAAACCTGGCCACTGTTCTATAATCACACACATTCTATTTCTTACCCCTACACTACTTCTCAGAACCTAGGTTGATAAGTTAGCTAAAGTGCTACACTGTGTTAAATATTCTACACCTGTCTTTAGCATTCAAAAACTATGCTACAGGGCTTTCCCCAGTATGTTGAACTATGACGCTGAGGGGCTCCCAAGTGTGTTATAAAGTGACAACAAGGGGTCTTGACCATTGGTCCATATGTGACGACTTGGGAGTGAGAACGGTTTGGGTTGTAGATGGTTCATTTTATATCAACAGTTGTACAGTGAATGCACCAATAGTCTCTCGTGTTGTTGATGTGTTTTTTTCTGAACGAATGGCTGAAAGGCATTTTGTAATAAATAATATATTCTGTATCCTTTTGTGTTGTGTCCGTTTCCTTTTTCTGTTCAGAAGATAACTGATTCTTGTGTTACAATATAATTTATAAATGGTTAATGAGGCATAGACAGTCCTCACTTCAGATGATCTCACACAAAGTACTTACTAACAACTAGTAAGTGCTTTGTTACTACCTGAATTAATCATTGTTACGGCTGCCAAAGGCAGCCGTCTGTGTGTCACTGTTGCTGCTGTGTTTCCCCCTACATGTGGTACACTGTGAGGCGGGGATTGGCTGGTCTTCGGGGAAGTCTGGCTGGCTCCCACATCCGACGATCCTGATTGGAACGGCGTACCAACCCCCCTCCAATCGCCGAGCTGCCTGCAGGACCGCCTTCGCACCTTCTCCGTCAAATAGGCTGGTCTGCTGCTGGGTCGAGGCAGCTACCATTTGTCATGTAGTTTGCCCCGACGCTGGTCCTAACTTTGAACTCTGTGTGTGCGTGTCCTTAGTGGAAACAACCATTTCCTTGTTTGTTAGATCTGTGTGTTACTGAGAGTTGGTAACTCACCCAGGCTGATCCCAGTATCGGTCTGCAGAATTGGGCTAGGAGAAGCTCGTTCACTGATCACTTACACCTGTTAGAAATTACTTGTTTTAGATAAACTAGGTTTAGGGGTGCTGTGCTCCCTGTGTTTTGGTTTTGAACGACGGCTAGAGAGGTTTTATTTATTCTTATGTAAGTAGTTTAGTAATCCCTCATTTAGGAGGGATCTCTTTTTGTTATATTTGGTTCTTTGTTTTATGCAGCACCCACTTGCCCATTTTCTGTTTGACCTTTTGTTGTACCGGACTGTTTAATAAATAATCTTTCCACCCATACCAAAACCATCTGGTTTATGTTTACGTCTCTCCTACCCCTAGAGAGCGGGGACATAACAATCATTTAATACATTATTAACAAATGTTTAGAGAATGTCTATTGTCATTAAATTTCATTTGTAAATGGTTAATAAGGCATAGACAGTCCTCACTTTAGATGAGCTCACGCAAAATACATTACAAACCATTAGTAACTACCAGAATTAATCATGAATTGCAATATTATTAAGTGTCATAAAACATCTATGAACAAGCACTATTAGACCATTTCTAAATAATTACATGTCATGTCAAGTTAGCGGTTGATCAAAGCAATAGGGGGGAGGAGGGGTAAGATTGGTGTCCTTCAAAAGACCATCCAAGCAACCCTTTGCTGGTCCCATCACAGCAGATTTCTAGAAGCGCAGATCTTGGAGTTTTGATGAGGAGTTCAGAGAAACGGTACCAGGCCTGTAACGGTGAGGCTTTTACCCAGTAACGTTAGCTGGGACATCTTTTGGGTAGTCTTAGTCGCATCCTTTGGGCTTTGCCACTAGTAGATATACGAGTTGTGCTGAGATTATATTGTTTCCCGGAAAAGTGTCAAAAAACAGTAGTTATGTAATAATTTTCTACCAAATGATCTTATGAACCATTAACAAATCATATATAAATGGTTTGTCGTTAAAATAATACTTAATTTAAAATAGTGAACCGATCATATATAAAGTATGAAAATACAATTATTAAGCACATTATAGATGCGCTTATTAATAAAGAATACAACATGTATAACTATGTTTATAAATGACTTACTAATGTGTGTTAACGTTAAGAACAATGGTTTATAAATGATTAAATAAAAATGTACTAATAGTTAACAACTGCTTCATAGTGTGTAGATAATAAAGAATAAAACATTTATAACTGTGTTTATGAATAACTTACTAATGTATATTAATGTATGAACAATGCTTTATAAATGATGAATTCCTTATTTACTAATACTTAACTAATGCTTTATAGTGTGAAGTTATTATAAAGTGCTACCAGTTCACTGTGACACAGCTCATGGTCTTTATTTATCAGGAAATAGTTTTATTTCACATCTGCTTTGGCAATATGGCAATAACATACACACACACATTAGCTTAACTTGATTGGCAGCTAACATTAGCGTCGTAATATAAATTCACCAAAAACTATCCGTAAACACTACGACATACAGCCAATCACCATCTGCCAGGTCATCATACAAACGTCAAGCCAATCACGTGACGTTACCAGCAGGCCCCTGAGCAGACATTCAGATCATTTATCGTTATTGATGAACCCCATAAAGCATATTGTATCATTTTAAATAGCACTTGAAATAGACCTGTGAGAAACAGCTACGTGCAGGCAGTTGTCGGCTGCACAGGACACACGCAAAACTGCACAAGACCGGTGAATGGCAGGCGAGTGGAGAGAACATGGTCAACAGCCTCAGTTTAGCTGTAAATGTACAGTGTAAGTTACACTGACTAAATAAAACAATTCTGATTCTCCCTTAGTAGGGGACAGCCGTACAAATTTGTATGATTGACAAATAGCAAACTGTCATGAAAGTGCTGACTTTTGAGACGCCAGCAGAGATGTCTTCTTCAGATCTATTTTCCATGAACAAAACTATCCGCAACATCTTGCTGTGACACTTTTCTGGTGTGACCTAGCAATTTGGTTGCTTTATGTCAATGTACCACCAGAGGCAATAGCTGGTAATTGGTGTTTGATGGAAAAAAATGTATGCGTAGAAATCCAATTTGTGCCACAACGTATAGAGAGAAGAAATATGTAAAAAATAGTTTTCATCACAGTTGACTGACACAATGCGAAAAATCACAAGGGTGCAGCAGCTTGAAAGTCCATTATGAATCCCACTGGTTTTACAAAACCCTGAACAATCCCTTTAAGAATTTTCTTTGCAGCTGTTGAATCAGAGAGGCCCCTTGATGAACAGTAGACTCTGAGAAAATGCGGCAGGGAGCCTATAACTGGCATCTAATGCTGCATGTCATATAATGAAAGGAACGTCAAAGCAGAATATTTACATCTTTTATTTATGAATAGCTATGGATTGCTTTATATTGCTAACACTTAAGTCATACAATTCTAACATTATCTAAAGTACTTAAATCAACTTTGAAAATATAACAACATGAGAGAAAAATAACAAATTCAGTTTAAAAAGTTGCAGTGTCATTTCACAAAGAACAGGATATGTGAAGGATTAAGTTCCACAAAGACCCCTGTTATGGATGACACACAATAAGAGAGATAGGAAGCAAAAATGGTAATAAATTCCATCAGTTTTGAACTCTGCTTCTGGAGCTTGTGGTAGAGGGAAGGGGCTTCATCAAAGAGGGAAGGAGAATGTGAAATGCTCTCTTTGTAAGGCCAACAAATTAGTGTTAAATAAGTGTTAATAGCAACTTGAACTTGATCTCCATTCAGCTGTGGTAAAAGAGTTCACACATTGACATCAGAATGTATGCATGTGTAAGCATATATTTTCCTATTGTGTGTCTTTTAGTAGTGTTGTGTCTCGGTGAAAACATGAAACCTCCCCTAAGCTCCTTGTAAAGTATTTATTAGATAATAAGAGCACACAGAGCCTTAGTGCTATTCAATTAATACATGCAAAGTCACACAATAACTTGGCAAACAAGCTCAAATCTATAGCGCAAACTACACAAAGGCAGGATTAGCTCCATTAGTGCAGGAATCTCAGAGGCAATTAACCTGCCATGAGCAAAGCCCTTTCTCAGATTCCAGTATGTGGTGCCGAGCAGCAGAGCGGGAGGAGGCCGAGTGACGGAGGAGACTTTAGTTAAACTCTTAATGCTAGGGTCAAAAGCAACATGTGATTGTGATGACATATTCCAAAAAAATGGCCCACATGAACTTCTAGGGAGAGGGAACTGCCTCCTGTTTTTCCCCACTTCCACTGCTCCATGTATTCATTTCCAATGCTTTCTATTTCTTTCTTTATAACACTACCAATGAGAACCATACTAGATAATGCCTATATATCTTAAAGGAAGTTCGCACTTAAACTGATCTAAATATCAACACAGAAAGCCAAAACAATATGACAAAGTTGCATCAGTACCACTAATTGGCAAGGAATCAACTTCTTCAGAGAACATTTCATTCTGTCCAAATTTCTCTTTTTTCACTCTATTCGACTGCTTGTTATGATTTTATGAATGATGTGCATAGAAATATCAATCAAATGAGATATTTGATCATGATCTGAATATGTTTTTTTCCCCAAATGTAGTCACAAATTTCACAATTTATTTAAAAAAGAACAGAAGTAAAAAGAACAAATGGGAGAGTTTAAACAGATTATAGATATTATCACTGGCCAGAAATATGCCTATGTAAAAGACATTGAGATAAATGGAACAACAAGGCTGATGCCTATCCTCATGATTTCTTTTCTTATTTTATTTAATTTTGGAAATAGTTTGGAATCAATTTCCAAGTTTTGCCAGGGGTGCACTGTAGAGTTCATCAGTGGAGCTTTCCATACAAACTGTCCAACTCTTGAAATCACTTATTAATGAAATAATTAATTACGGGAACACAGTAGAGTTGTAGTTTGTGTTTTGGTGTTAGAGTGCACCAGTGTAAAATACTAATTTGATCGAAAATTGTCATTAACTTTTTCTATTCAACTTGGCAAATGTAAATTGGGTCAGAATTTGGAATTTTTGTGGGTACCAAAAAAGGAAAATAATTTTTTTCCTCTTGTTGAAATGGGCACTCAAATAAAATAGAAAACCAACACCAAACATCTCACCTAGATAAGCATGCTAAATCAAGAGTCAGTTATTGTCTCCTCTTATACTATTCATGGTGCATTACAGGAAAACTGTTGAAACTCCCACACTTAAAAACATATTAGCGAGGATGGAAAATTACTTCACCAATGTGGCTTAATGCAGGAAAAATTGCACAAGGTAGGAAACGCAATTTATGTACACTTGGTCTCTATGTTCATAACAGGCTACAATCCATCCATCCATCCATAAATCCATCGTCAACCGCTTATCCTGCGTACAGGGTCGCGGGGGGCTGGAGCCAATCCCAACATCGGGCAAAAGGCGGGGTACACCCTGGACAGGTCGCCAGTCCATTGCAGGAGGCTACATTCCATCTGTCACCAAATTCCTTAAATTGACCATAATTTGCTATTTCAAAAATGCTCAACATTCTCACTCTCAACTTGTCACATGTAGATACTTGGTCAAGACACCTTGGCGTCTCTTTAGCAATTGTGAAATGTTGCAAATTGGTTGGGTTTAGGCACCAAAGCTACATGGTTAAGTTTTGGAAAAGATCATGGTTTGGGTTAAAATAACTATGTAACATAACTAAAAAGAATCAACGGTGACTTTTTGTATCACACAAGGAATGACCACCGGTCTTCTGACTGATAGTCTGGTTTCTGACCCACCTGTCCACCCTTACTGTTATTAATATACTATGCCTACTTTTAGCCATCATAAATTATGCTAAAGGGCTTCCCCAGTGCACTGAACTATGAAGCTAAAGGGGTTCACAATGCGGTAAAAACTGCTGCCAAGGGGTCTTGACTATATGTCCATATCTGACGACTTAAGAGTAAGAACGGGTTGAAATGCTTTACAAACTTTCTTTGACATCTCTTGTTTCAGAGTGTAATTTACCGCTGTAAACAAGGACAGCTGTACACATGCATTTGTTATAATAAATAATGCCAGCTTGCCGTCGGTCTTGCAGCCTTTTATTTCACGAAGCTCTCCACAATGTCCATCAGCCTCTTTCTTGGTCACTCTCTTTTTCTCTTCTTAGCTTTCTGTGTCAACATCTTCTTTGTCCACTTCGCCTCTGCCATCAGCTAACGTTATGTCAGGCTGGTTATGTAGCCCACTCGCCCAGCTGAGGCCTGACACTGGCACCGCTCACCACATGCAGCAGTATAACCCAAGTTATCCAAGTATGTTATGTAGTAAGTTAGCTAAAATCAACTCCAGATTTATAGCGAGCAGTTAAACCTCTGTCTGTGAAACTTCTGTCTAATTTCAACAACTCTGAGCAACAACATAAGACACAGCAAGCAGCTAATAAGTTATTACTGACTAGTCCAGCAGAAAGAAGGCCAGGTCAGCATCTGCCCTGCATCCTTTCAACTCTTAGCTCACTCCAACGAGTAAAAGCCAGTCTGATATTTACTCTTGTCTGGTCTCTTGCTCAGTCACTCTCTCTCTCTTTTTGTCTTCCTCTTTTCCTCCACTTCTTCTTGGCAGCCTCTCCCATGATATCTATACTGAGAATACTGAGCTAGCTTCTTCTTATAGCTTGCTTGCTTAATAGTCTTGTTGGTCTGTGGTGTGGTGCCGTAAAGCATAACATCGTTGGCACGATAGGTGTCCTACCTGGTGTTCTAAGGCTACATAGTGCAATACCAGGCGCTCCTACCTGGAGCGACAACAACGAAGACGCCATTTCCCCCATTACAAGTCAGTGTACCATCAAAATGATTTTGGAGCTGTTACTTTAAGATAAAATTCTTCAGTATGAAGGACACACAGTGAAATGAGTTGTAGTAACATGTTGGACAGCCAGTCTTGAGTAAAGTCTGACTTCTTTATTGTGTCTTCATCTTGTTCAGCGTGACTTCTCCCCAACGCATCACAGACCTGTTCAGCAGGGTTGGCCTACTTCTCACTTTTCTGTGTCACTCTTTTATGATTATTTTCTAAGACAAGTTCTAAAATAAACACAGGTAAAATAAAATCAGAAGTAATATTTCCTTGTATGAGTCTAATCAAAATGAATCGGTGGCTAAGATAAATTTATTTCTTCCATTTCAATTGGACAGTACAAAATATAATAAAATAAACTGATAAATAAACTGAACTATAAATTCTAAAATATTCTTTACTCAATTTTGAGCAGGCTAACACCTTCTGGTCACTGGTGTTACTTTCAAAAAGACAAAGGTACTTCTACTATTTTCAGGTGCAAGAGGGAAATACGCAGATGATGACCATGATGGGTTTTTTTGATAGGCTACATGACTAGAATTAAGAAAAAAAAAATTCTAGAGACTACTTGGCCTGATGTACAGAGCATTTACTCAGCTAATGTGGCTGACTCCCACGGGCTGTGGTGACGTTGGGGTAATGCTGTATTACTGAGGGAAAGAAACTTTGTAGATGCTAAAGGTTCAGTTGGTAACTTTCATAAGAATAACTTATACTCACTATATCCTGACAATAGTACATGAAACAGAATGAACAACAATCAGGTTCCATTGGCTCATCTTACTGCTCCTGATGCCATTTGCAAGAACCTCTCCCTGAAGAAAACAACCAATCAAGCCAGGAGCAGTGTCTAACGCAGTGTCAGTCACTGTTCGTGCACATGCTGCGGGCCCCCTCCTCATGCATGCTCTCACTCAGTCAAGCTTAACATCTTCAGAAGATTTGCAAACACAATGTCTGAGAAACAACCAGCAGAATGTAAGAACTGCCCATCCCTCCTTTGCCAACAACAGCATGTAGTACAGAACACATGTGAACACATCCAGGCTCCACACAGAGCTTCGGCCTCATCATGTTTGATGCCATGGCGCTCGTATCATTGTCTGGCAAAGAGACTGATGACAAACAGTGAG
>NW_024042498.1:0-30104 GCF_014851395.1 Micropterus salmoides | reverse complement strand
GTTGCTGACCTCTGAAGTCTAAGGATCCCTATAAGGATAATTAGAACAATGATTCTAGATCATTTGTTACTGGGTGAAGAATCCTCTTTTGAACACGTTTAGCAGTCAGTAATATACCCTAACTTGAGCATTGACTTGACTGTTGAATTCAGTAAGTGCTCCTTGTTGGGGCAGTTGAAAATGACAAAAGCAACTGGATTTTTGGTGCCATATTTTGTGAGAATCAGCCCCAGATCACCTCAAATGGGACACTGATGATTTTGTGTTCATAAGTGCTTTCTCTTTGGGGTTGTCTTGGTTGTGAGTTCTTCAACAGAGTCAGTTTCACATCATTTTAACATAACCGCTACACCATAACTTTGTCACCAACATCACCCAAACACAAGCACTGACTTGAGTTATGAATTCAGTAAGTGCTTTTTGTTGGGGTAGTGTTGCTGACCTCTGAAGTCTAAGGATCCCTATAAGGAACATATTAGAACAATGATTCTAGATCATTTGTACTGGGTGAGAATCCTCTTTTGAACACGTTTAGCAGTCAGTATATTACCCTAACTTGAGCATTGACTTGACTGTTGAATTCAGTAAGTGCTCCTTGTTGGGGCAGTTGAAAATGACAAAAGCAACTGGATTTTTTGGTGCCATATTTTGTGAGAATCAGCCCAGATCCTCAAATAGAGCCCATGGTGATTATGTGTTCATAAGTGCTTCCTTGGGTTGTCTTGGTTGTGAGTTCTTCAACAGACATATCACAGTCAGTTTCACATCATTTTAACATAACCAGACACCATAACTTTGTCACCAACATCACCCAAACACGAGCACTGACTTGAGTTATGAATTCAGTAAGTGCTTTTTTGGGGTAGTGTTGCTGACCTCTGAAGTCTAAGGATCCCTATAAGGAAATATTAGAACAATGATTCTAGATCATTTGTTACTGGGTGAAGAATCCTCTTTGAACACGTTTAGCAGTCAGTAATATTACCCTAACTTGAGCATTGACTTGACTGTTGAATTCAGTAAGTGCTCCTTGTTGGGGCAGTTGAAAATGACAAAAGCAACTGGATTTTTTGGTGCCATATTTTGTGGAATCAGCCCCAGATCACCTCAAATAGAGCCACTGGTGATTATGTGTTCATAAGTGCTTCTCTTTGGGTTGTCTGGTTGTGAGTTTCAACACACATATCACAGTCAGTTTCACTCATTTTAACATAACCAGCTACACCATAACTTTGTCACCAACATCACCCAAACACGAGCACTGACTTGAGTATGAATTCAGAAGTGCTTTTTGTTGGGGTAGTGTTGCTGACCTCTGAAGTCTAAGGATCCCTATAAGGAAATATTAGAACAATGATTCTAGATCATTTGTTACTGGGTGAAGAATCCTCTTTTGAACACGTTTAGCAGTCAGTAATATTACCCTAACTTGAGCATTGACTTGACTGTTGAATTCAGTAAGTGCTCCTTGTTGGGGCAGTTGAAAATGACAAAAGCAACTGGATTTTGGTGCCATATTGTGAGAATCAGCCCCAGATCACCTCAAAGGAGACACTGATGATTCTTGTGTTCATAAGTGCTTCTCTTTGGGGTTGTCTTGGTTGTGAGTTCTTCAACAGTCAGTTTCACATCATTTTAACATAACCAGCTACACCATAACTTTGTCACCAACATCACCCAAACACAAGCACTGACTTGAGTTATGAATTCAGTAAGTGCTTTTTGTTGGGGTAGTGTTGCTGACCTCTGAAGTCTAAGGATCCCTATAAGGAATATATTAGAACAATGATTCTAGATCATTTGTTACTGGGTGAAGAATCTTTTGAACACGTTTAGCAGTCAGAATATTACCTAACTTGAGCATTGACTTGACTGTTGAATTCAGTAAGTGCTACTTGTTGGGGAAGTTGACAATGACAAAAGCAACTGGATTTTTTGGTGCCATATTTGTGAGAATCAGCCCCAGATCACCTCAATAGAGCCATGGTGATTATTGTGTTCATAAGTGCTTCTCTTTGGGGTTGTCTTGGTTCTGACATGTTCCTCGATTGAATCCACTCCACAGAGCTGTTTGAAAAATTATTCTACAATTCAGAGACAAATTTCATTGAGTGATACACTTTAACTTAAGCAACTGTGTTTTTTAATGCTTTGAAATTACTTTATAGTTGGGTGTCAATCTGATGGGATTGAATGCAACAGAGTTTTTCTCATCAACATCTCCATTTAGTCTTATTATTACCTGAACACAGACACTAACTTTGTTTCTCAATACAGTAAGTGCTTTTTGTTGGGGCAGTTTTGCTGACCTCTGAATCTTCAGGTGTGTGAACTGTGTCATTTAAAAGGATCAGTAAAGATTCACGTCAGTTTTGTTCACATTCTGCAAATGAAGTGCAAGACAAATAATATGAGTTGGGGTGGAATTCTCACATGAACCCTATATGTAGATGACAGTTTTGGAGACATGTAATGATTCTTGCTTTCTCACAAGCTGTCTTGGGGGCTTTTTCAGAAAGTGCCATTTGGAGAAGAAATTCAGTGCTAACTCTGCTTCTTTGTATTGCTTTAAAGTACTCTGATGGAGCTGCAATGGCAGGCCACCATGTGTAAATGAGTTGCATCAAGAAAACTCATTGGAGTCTAATTGACCGCTCGTCAACTTCTAATGGAATGCATGAATTTAAGATGACTGTTGTCCATCAAATACAAATAGTGCTATTGTTCATTTCGCAATGTCAAGATCAGTGAAACTTCAAGAAAAGAAGGCGGAGTTGGGTGGCAATGGCTTCAAACTACATTTAAGATGGGCAGATCTGTGCAAGAAACACCACTTGTGCTGCCACTGGGAAAGACAGCACAGAAAATGCTAGAAAGAAACATCTGGACTACGGAGAAGAGAGGAAGATTGCTCACTGCAAGTATGTGATATTGGCCCAACATGAGCTTTGAGTTTGTCTGAATTAGGTAAGTGCTACTTGTTGGGGAGGTTGTACATGTCAAAAGCCACAAACTGTAACTGAAGAGAGACGGCATTAAAATCACGTTCAGATCACCTCAAATGGAGACACTGATGATTCTTGTGTTCATAAGTGCTTCTCTTTGGGGTTGTCTTGGTTGTGTTCTTAAACAGAGTCAGTTTCACATCATTTAACATAACCAGCTACACCATAACTTTGTCACCAACATCACCCAAACAAGCACTGACTTGAGTTATGAATTCAGTAAGTGCTTTTGTTGGGGTAGTGTTGCTGACCTCTGAAGTCTAAGGATCCCTATAAGGAATATATTAGAACAATGATTCTAGATCATTTGTTACTGGGTGAAGAATCCTCTTTTGAACACGTTTAGCAGTCAGTAAATTACCCTAACTTGAGCATTGACTTGACTGTTGAATTCAGTAAGTCCTTGTTGGGGCAGTTGAAATGACAAAAGCAACTGGATTTTTTGGTGCCATATTTTGTGAGAATCAGCCCCAGATCACCTCAAATGGAGACACTGATGATTCTTGTGTTCATAAGTGCTTCTCTTTGGGGTTGTCTTGGTTGTGAGTTCTTCAACACACATATCACAGTCAGTTTCATATCATTTAACATAACCAGCTACACCATAACTTTGTCACCAACATCACCCAAACACAAGCACTGACTTGAGTTATGAATTCAGTAAGTGCTTTTTGTTGGGGTAGTGTTGCTGACCTCTGAAGTCTAAGGATCCCTATAAGGAATATATTAGAACAATGATTCTAGATCATTTGTTACTGGGTGAAGAATCCTCTTTTTGAACACGTTTAGCAGTCAGTAATATTACCCTAACTTGAGCATTGACTTGACTGTTGAATTCAGTAAGTGCTCCTTGTTGGGGCAGTTGACAATGACAAAAGCAACTGGTTTTGGTGCCATATTTTGTGAGAATCAGCCCCAGATCACCTCAAATGGAGACACTGATGATTCTTGTTCATAAGTGCTTCTTTGGGGTTGTCTTGGTTGTGAGTTTCAAACAGTCAGTTTCACATTTAACATAACCAGCTACACCATAACTTTGTCACCAACATCACCCAAACACAAGCACTGACTGAGTTATGAATTCAGTAAGTGCTTTTTGTTGGGGTAGTGTTGCTGACCTCTGAAGTCTAAGGATCCCTATAAGGAATATTAGAACAATGATTCTAGATCATTGTTACTGGGTGAAGAATCCTCTTTTGAACACGTTTAGCAGTCAGTAATATTACCCTAACTTGAGCATTGACTTGACTGTTGAATTCAGTAAGTGCTCCTTGTTGGGGCAGTTGAAATGACAAAAGCAACTGGATTTTTGGTGCCATATTTTGTGAGAATCAGCCCCAGATCACCTCAAATGGAGACACTGGTGATTTTTGTGTTCATAAGTGCTTCTCTTTGGGGTTGTCTTGGTTGTGAGTTCTTCAACAGAGTCAGTTTCACATCATTTTAACTAACCAGCTACACCATAACTTTGTCACCAACATCACCCAAACACAAGCACTGACTTGAGTTATGAATTCAGTAAGTGCTTTTTGTTGGGGTAGTGTTGCTGACCTCTGAAGTCTAAGGATCCCTATAAGGAACATATTAGAACAATGATTCTAGATCATTTGTTACTGGGTGAAGAATCCTCTTTTGAACACGTTTAGCAGTCAGTAATATTACCCTAACTTGAGCATTGACTGACTGTTGAATTCAGTAAGTGCTCCTTGTTGGGGCAGTTGAAAATGACAAAAGCAACTGGATTTTTTGGTGCCATATTTTGTGAGAATCAGCCCCAGATCACCTCAAATAGAGCCACTGGTGATTATTGTGTTCATAAGTGCTTCTCTTTGGGGTTGCTTGGTTCTGAATGTTCCTGATTGAATCCACTCCACAGAGCTGTTTGAAGAAATTACTTCTACAATTCAGAGACAAATTTCATTGAGTGATACACTTTAACTTAAGCAACTGTGTTTTTTAATGCTTTGAAATTACTTTATAGTTGGGTTGTCATCTGATGGGATTGAATGCAACAGAGTTTTCTCATCAACATCCATTTAGTCTTTATTATTACCTGAAACAGACACTAACTTTGTTTCTCAATACAGTAAGTGCTTTTTGTTGGGGCAGTTTTGCTGACCTCTGAATCTTCAGGTGTGTGAACTGTGTCATTTAAAAGGATCAGTAAGAGATTCAGTCAGTTTTGTTCACATTCTGCAAATAAGTGCAAGACAAATATATATGAGTTGGGGTGGAATTCTCACATGAACCCTTATGTAGATGACAGTTTTGGAGACATGTAATGATTCTTGCTTTCTCACAAGCTGTCTTGGGGGTTTTGCATAAAGTGCCATTTGGAGAAGAAATTCAGTGCTAACTCTGCTTCTTTGTATTGCTTTAAAGTACCTGATGGAGCTGCAATGGCAGGCCACCATGTGTAAATGAGTTGCATCAAGAAACTCATTGGAGTCTAATTGACCGCTCGTCAACTTCTAATGGAATGCATGAATTTAAGATGACTGTTGTCCATCAAATACAAATAGCGCTATGTTCATTTCGCAATGTCAAGATCAGTGAAACTTCAAGAAAAAGAAGGCGGAGTGGGTGGCAATGGCTTCAAACTACATTTAAGATGGGCAGATCTGTGCAAGAAAACACCACTTGTGCCACTGGAAAGACAGCACAGAAAATGCTAGAAAGAAACATCTGGACTACGGAGAAGAGAGGAAGATTGCTCACTGCAAGTATGTGATATTGGCCCAACATGAGCTTTGAGTTTTGTCTGAATTAGGTAAGTGCTACTTTTGGGGAGGTTGTACATGTCAAAAGCCACAAACTGTAACTGAAGAGAGACGGCATTAAAATCACGTTCAGATCACCTCAAATGGAGACACTGATGATTCTTGTGTTCATAAGTGCTTCTCTTTGGGGTTGTCTTGGTTGTGAGTTCTTCAACAGAGTCAGTTTCACATCATTTTAACATAACCAGCTACACCATAACTTTGTCACCAAAATCACCCAAACACAAGCACTGACTGAGTTATGAATTCAGTAAGTGCTTTTTGTTGGGGTAGTGTTGCTGACCTCTGAAGTCTAAGGATCCCTATAAGGAATATATTAGAACAATGATTCTAGATCATTTGTTACTGGGTGAAGAATCTTTTGAACACGTTTAGCAGTCAGTAATATTACCCTAACTTGAGCATTGACTTGACTGTTGAATTCAGTAAGTGCTCCTTGTTGGGGCAGTTGAAATGACAAAAGCAACTGGATTTTTGGTGCCATATTTTGTGAGAATCAGCCCCAGATCACCTCAAATGGAGACACTGATGATTCTTGTGTCATAAGTGCTTCTCTTTGGGGTTGTCTTGGTTGTGAGTTCTTCAACACACATATCACAGTCAGTTTCAATCATTTTAACATAACCAGCTACACCATAACTTTGTCACCAACATCACCCAAACACAAGCACTGACTTGAGTTAGAATTCAGTAAGTGCTTTTGTTGGGGTAGTGTTGCTGACCTCTGAAGTCTAAGGATCCCTATAAGGAATATATTAGAACAATGATTCTAGATCATTTGTTACTGGGTGAAGAATCCTCTTTTGAACACGTTTAGCAGTCAGTATATTACCCTAACTTGAGCATTGACTTGACTGTTGAATTCAGTAAGTGCTACTTGTTGGGGCAGTTGACAATGACAAAAGCAACTGGATTTTTTGGTGCCATATTTTGTGAGAATCAGCCCCAGATCACCTCAAATAGAGCCACTGTGATTATGTGTTCATAAGTGCTTCTCTTGGGGTTGTCTTGGTTGTGAGTTCTTCACAGAGTCAGTTTCACATCATTTAACATAACCAGCTACACCATAACTTTGTCACCAACATCACCCAAACACAGCACTGACTTGAGTTATGAATTCAGTAAGTGCTTTTTGTTGGGGTAGTGTTGCTGACCTCTGAAGTCTAAGGATCCCTATAAGGAATATATTAGAACAATGATTCTAGATCATTTGTTACTGGGTGAAGAATCGTCTTTTGAACACGTTTAGCAGTCAGTAATATTACCCTAACTTGAGCATTGACTTGACTGTTGAATTCAGTAAGTGCCTTGTTGGGGCAGTTGAAATGACAAAGCAACTGGATTTTTTGGTGCCATATTTTGTGAGAATCAGCCCCAGATCACCTCAAATAGAGCCACTGGTGATTATTGTGTTTAAGTGCTTCTCTTGGGGTTGTCTTGGTTCTGACATGTTCCTGATTGAATCCACTCCACAGAGCTGTTTGAAGAAATTACTTCTACAATTCAGAGACAAATTTCATTGAGTGATACACTTTAACTTAAGCAACTGTGTTTTTAATGCTTTGAAATTACTTTATAGTTGGGTTGTCAATCGATGGGATTGAATGCAACAGGTTTTCTCATCAACATCTCCATTTAGTCTTTATTACCTGAACACAGACACTAACTTTGTTTCTCAATACAGTAAGTGCTTTTTGTTGGGGCAGTTTTGCTGACCTCTGAATCTTCAGGTGTGTGAACTGTGTCATTTAAAAGGATCAGTAAGAGATTCACGTCAGTTTTGTTCACATTCTGCAAATGAAGTGCAAGACAAATATATATGAGTTGGGGTGGAATTCTCACATGAACCCTACATGTAGATGACAGTTTTTGGAGACATGTAATGATTCTTGCTTTCTCACAAGCTGTCTTGGGGGTCTTTTTGCAGAAAGTGCCATTTGGAGAAGAAATTCAGTGCTAACTCTGCTTCTTTGTTTGCTTTAAAGTACTCCTGATGGAGCTGCAATGGCAGGCCACCATGTGTAAATGAGTTGCATCAAGAAACTCATTGGAGTCTAATTGACCGCTCGTCAACTTCTAATGGAATGCATGAATTTAAGATGACTGTTGTCCATCAAATACAAATAGTGCTATTGTTCATTCGCAATGTCAAGATCAGTGAAACTTCAAGAAAAAGAAGGCGGAGTTGGGTGGCAATGGCTTCAAACTACATTTAAGATGGGCAGATCTGTGCAAGAAACACCACTTGTGCTGCCACTGGGAAAGACAGCACAGAAAATGCTAGAAAGAAACATCTGGACTACGGAGAAGAGAGGAAGATTGCTCACTGCAAGTATGTGATATTGGCCCAACATGAGCTTTGAGTTTTGTCTGAATTAGGTAAGTGCTACTTGTTGGGGAGGTTGTACATGTCAAAAGCCACAAATGTAACTGAAGAGAGACGGCATTAAAATCACGTTCAGATCACCTCAAATGGAGACACTGATGATTCTTGTGTTCATAAGTGCTTCTCTTTGGGGTTGTCTTGGTTGTGAGTTCTTCAACAGAGTCAGTTTCACATCATTTTAACATAACCAGCTACACCATAACTTTGTCACCAACATCACCCAAACACAAGCACTGACTTGAGTTATGAATTCAGTAAGTGCTTTTTGTTGGGGTAGTGTTGCTGACCTCTGAAGTCTAAGGATCCCTATAAGGAATATATTAGAACAATGATTCTAGATCATTTGTTACTGGGTGAAGAATCTCTTTTGAACACGTTTAGCAGTCAGTAATATTACCCTAACTTGAGCATTGACTTGACTGTTGAATTCAGTAAGTGCTCTTGTTGGGAGTTGAAATGACAAAAGCAACTGGATTTTTTGGTGCCATATTTTGTGAGAATCAGCCCCAGATCACCTCAAATAGAGCCACTGGTGATTATTGTTTCATAAGTGCTTCTCTTTGGGGTTGTCTTGGTTCTGACATGTTCCTCGATTGAATCCACTCCACAGAGCTGTTTGAAGAAATTACTTCTACAATTCAGAGACAAATTTCATTGAGTGATACACTTTAACTTAAGCAACTGTGTTTTTTAATGCTTTGAAATTACTTTATAGTTGGGTTGTCAATCTGATGGGATTGAATGCAACAGAGTTTTCTCATCAACATCTCCATTTAGTCTTTATTATTACCTGAACACAGACACTAACTTTGTTTCTCAATACAGTAAGTGCTTTTTGTTGGGGCAGTTTTGCTGACCTCTGAATCTTCAGGTGTGTGAACTGTGTCATTTAAAAGGATCAGTAAGAGATTCACGTCAGTTTTGTTCACATTCTGCAAATGAAGTGCAAGACAAATATATATGAGTTGGGGTGGAATTCTCACATGAACCCTACATGTAGATGACAGTTTTTGGAGACATGTAATGATTCTTGCTTTCTCACAAGCTGTCTTGGGGGTCTTTTTGCAGAAAGTGCCATTTGGAGAAGAAATTCAGTGCTAACTCTGCTTCTTTGTATTGCTTTAAAGTACTCCTGATGGAGCTGCAATGGCAGGCCACCATGTGTAAATGAGTTGCATCAAGAAAACTCATTGGAGTCTAATTGACCGCTCGTCAACTTCTAATGGAATGCATGAATTTAAGATGACTGTTGTCCATCAAATACAAATAGTGCTATTGTTCATTTCGCAATGTCAAGATCAGTGAAACTTCAAGAAAAAGAAGGCGGAGTTGGGTGGCAATGGCTTCAAACTACATTTAAGATGGGCAGATCTGTGCAAGAAACACCACTTGTGCTGCCACTGGGAAAGACAGCACAGAAAATGCTAGAAAGAAACCTGGACTACGGAGAAGAGAGGAAGATTGCTCACTGCAAGTATGTGATATTGGCCCAACATGAGCTTTGAGTTTTGTCTGAATTAGGTAAGTGCTACTTGGGGAGGTTGTACATGTCAAAAGCCACAAACTGTAACTGAAGAGAGACGGCATTAAAATCACGTTCAGATCACCTCAAATGGAGACACTGATGATTCTTGTGTTCATAAGTGCTTCTCTTTGGGGTTGTCTTGGTTGTGAGTTCTTCAACAGAGTCAGTTTCACATCATTTTAACATAACCAGCTACACCATAACTTTGTCACCAACATCACCCAAACACAAGCACTGACTTGAGTTATGAATTCAGTAAGTGCTTTTTGTTGGGGTAGTGTTGCTGACCTCTGAAGTCTAAGGATCCCTATAAGGAATATATTAGAACAATGATTCTAGATCATTTGTTACTGGGTGAAGAATCCTCTTTTGAACACGTTTAGCAGTCAGTAATATTACCCTAACTTGAGCATTGACTTGACTGTTGAATTCAGTAAGTGCTCCTTGTTGGGGCAGTTGAAAATGACAAAAGCAACTGGATTTTTTGGTGCCATATTTTGTGAGAATCAGCCCCAGATCACCTCAAATAGACACTGATGATTCTTGTGTTCATAAGTGCTTCTCTTTGGGGTTGTCTTGGTTGTGAGTTCTTCAACAGAGTCAGTTTCACATCATTTTAACATAACCAGCTACACCATAACTTTGTCACCAACATCACCCAAACACAAGCACTGACTTGAGTTATGAATTCAGTAAGTGCTTTTTGTTGGGGTAGTGTTGCTGACCTCTGAAGTCTAAGGATCCCTATAAGGAATATATTAGAACAATGATTCTAGATCATTTGTTACTGGGTGAAGAATCCTCTTTTGAACACGTTTAGCAGTCAGTAATATTACCCTAACTTGAGCATTGACTTGACTGTTGAATTCAGTAAGTGCTCCTTGTTGGGGCAGTTGAAAATGACAAAAGCAACTGGATTTTTTGGTGCCATATTTTGTGAGAATCAGCCCCAGATCACCTCAAATAGACACTGGTGATTATTGTGTTCATAAGTGCTTCTCTTTGGGGTTGTCTTGGTTCTGACATGTTCCTTGATTGAATCCACTCCACAGAGCTGTTTGAAGAAATTACTTCTACATTTCAGAGACAAATTTCATTGAGTGATACACTTTAACTTAAGCAACTGTGTTTTTTAATGCTTTGAAATTACTTTATAGTTGGGTTGTCAATCTGATGGGATTGAATGCAACAGAGTTTTTCTCATCAACATCTCCATTTAGTCTTTATTATTACCTGAACACAGACACTAACTTTGTTTCTCAATACAGTAAGTGCTTTTTGTTGGGGCAGTTTTGCTGACCTCTGAATCTTCAGGTGTGTGAACTGTGTCATTTAAAAGGATCAGTAAGAGATTCACGTCAGTTTTGTTCACATTCTGCAAATGAAGTGCAAGACAATATATATGAGTTGGGGTGGAATTCTCACATGAACCCTACATGTAGATGACAGTTTTTGGAGACATGTAATGATTCTTGCTTTCTCACAAGCTGTCTTGGGGGTCTTTTTGCAGAAAGTGCCATTTGGAGAAGAAATTCAGTGCTAACTCTGCTTCTTTGTATTGCTTTAAAGTACTCCTGATGGAGCTGCAATGGCAGGCCACCATGTGTAAATGAGTTGCATCAAGAAAACTCATTGGAGTCTAATTGACCGCTCGTCAACTTCTAATGGAATGCATGAATTTAAGATGACTGTTGTCCATCAAATACAAATAGTGCTATTGTTCATTTCGCAATGTCAAGATCAGTGAAACTTCAAGAAAAAGAAGGCGGAGTTGGGTGGCAATGGCTTCAAACTACATTTAAGATGGGCAGATCTGTGCAAGAAACACCACTTGTGCTGCCACTGGGAAAGACAGCACAGAAAATGCTAGAAAGAAACATCTGGACTACGGAGAAGAGAGGAAGATTGCTCACTGCAAGTATGTGATATTGGCCCAACATGAGCTTTGAGTTTTGTCTGAATTAGGTAAGTGCTACTTGTTGGGGAGGTTGTACATGTCAAAAGCCACAAACTGTAACTGAAGAGAGACGGCATTAAAATCACGTTCAGATCACCTCAAATGGAGACACTGATGATTCTTGTGTTCATAAGTGCTTCTCTTTGGGGTTGTCTTGGTTGTGAGTTCTTCAACAGAGTCAGTTTCACATCATTTTAACATAACCAGCTACACCATAACTTTGTCACCAACATCACCCAAACACAAGCACTGACTTGAGTTATGAATTCAGTAAGTGCTTTTTGTTGGGGTAGTGTTGCTGACCTCTGAAGTCTAAGGATCCCTATAAGGAATATATTAGAACAATGATTCTAGATCATTTGTTACTGGGTGAAGAATCCTCTTTTGAACACGTTTAGCAGTCAGTAATATTACCCTAACTTGAGCATTGACTTGACTGTTGAATTCAGTAAGTGCTCCTTGTTGGGGCAGTTGAAATGACAAAAGCAACTGGATTTTTTGGTGCCATATTTTGTGAGAATCAGCCCCAGATCACCTCAAATGGAGACACTGATGATTCTTGTGTTCATAAGTGCTTCTCTTTGGGGTTGTCTTGGTTGTGAGTTCTTCAACACACATATCACAGTCAGTTTCACATCATTTTAACATAACCAGCTACACCATAACTTTGTCACCAACATCACCCAAACACAAGCACTGACTTGAGTTATGAATTCAGTAAGTGCTTTTTGTTGGGGTAGTGTTGCTGACCTCTGAAGTCTAAGGATCCCTATAAGGAATATATTAGAACAATGATTCTAGATCATTGTTACTGGGTGAAGAATCCTCTTTTGAACACGTTTAGCAGTCAGTAATATTACCCTAACTTGAGCATTGACTTGACTGTTGAATTCAGTAAGTGCTCCTTGTTGGGGCAGTTGAAAATGACAAAAGCAACTGGATTTTTTGGTGCCATATTTTGTGAGAATCAGCCCCAGATCACCTCAAATAGAGCCACTGGTGATTATTGTGTTCATAAGTGCTTCTCTTTGGGGTTGTCTTGGTTCTGACATGTTCCTTGATTGAATCCACTCCACAGAGCTGTTTGAAGAAATTACTTCTACAATTCAGAGACAAATTTCATTGAGTGATACACTTTAACTTAAGCAACTGTGTTTTTTAATGCTTTGAAATTACTTTATAGTTGGGTTGTCAATCTGATGGGATTGAATGCAACAGAGTTTTCTCATCAACATCTCCATTTAGTCTTTATTATTACCTGAACACAGACACTAACTTTGTTTCTCAATACAGTAAGTGCTTTTTGTTGGGGCAGTTTTGCTGACCTCTGAATCTTCAGGTGTGTGAACTGTGTCATTTAAAAGGATCAGTAAGAGATTCACGTCAGTTTTGTTCACATTCTGCAAATGAAGTGCAAGACAAATATATATGAGTTGGGGTGGAATTCTCACATGAACCCTATGTAGATGACAGTTTTTGGAGACATGTAATGATTCTTGCTTTCTCACAAGCTGTCTTGGGGGTCTTTTTGCAGAAAGTGCCATTTGGAGAAGAAATTCAGTGCTAACTCTGCTTCTTTGTATTGCTTTAAAGTACTCCTGATGGAGCTGCAATGGCAGGCCACCATGTGTAAATGAGTTGCATCAAGAAAACTCATTGGAGTCTAATTGACCGCTCGTCAACTTCTAATGGAATGCATGAATTAAGATGACTGTTGTCCATCAAATACAAATAGTGCTATTGTTCATTTCGCAATGTCAAGATCAGTGAAACTTCAAGAAAAAGAAGGCGGAGTTGGGTGGCAATGGCTTCAAACTACATTTAAGATGGGCAGATCTGTGCAAGAAACACCACTTGTGCTGCCACTGGGAAAGACAGCACAGAAAATGCTAGAAAGAAACATCTGGACTACGGAGAAGAGAGGAAGATTGCTCACTGCAAGTATGTGATATTGGCCCAACATGAGCTTTGAGTTTTGTCTGAATTAGGTAAGTGCTACTTGTTGGGGAGGTTGTACATGTCAAAAGCCACAAACTGTAACTGAAGAGAGACGGCATTAAAATCACGTTCAGATCACCTCAAATGGAGACACTGATGATTCTTGTGTTCATAAGTGCTTCTCTTTGGGGTTGTCTTGGTTGTGAGTTCTTCAACAGAGTCAGTTTCACATCATTTTAACATAACCAGCTACACCATAACTTTGTCACCAACATCACCCAAACACAAGCACTGACTTGAGTTATGAATTCAGTAAGTGCTTTTTGTTGGGGTAGTGTTGCTGACCTCTGAAGTCTAAGGATCCCTATAAGGAATATATTAGAACAATGATTCTAGATCATTTGTTACTGGGTGAAGAATCCTCTTTTGAACACGTTTAGCAGTCAGTAATATTACCCTAACTTGAGCATTGACTTGACTGTTGAATTCAGTAAGTGCTCCTTGTTGGGGCAGTTGAAAATGACAAAAGCAACTGGATTTTTTGGTGCCATATTTTGTGAGAATCAGCCCCAGATCACCTCAAATAGAGCCACTGGTGATTATTGTGTTCATAAGTGCTTCTCTTTGGGGTTGTCTTGGTTCTGACATGTTCCTGATTGAATCCACTCCACAGAGCTGTTTGAAGAAATTACTTCTACAATTCAGAGACAAATTTCATTGAGTGATACACTTTAACTTAAGCAACTGTGTTTTTTAATGCTTTGAAATTACTTTATAGTTGGGTTGTCAATCTGATGGGATTGAATGCAACAGAGTTTTCTCATCAACATCTCCATTTAGTCTTTATTATTACCTGAACACAGACACTAACTTTGTTTCTCAATACAGTAAGTGCTTTTTGTTGGGGCAGTTTTGCTGACCTCTGAATCTTCAGGTGTGTGAACTGTGTCATTTAAAAGGATCAGTAAGAGATTCACGTCAGTTTTGTTCACATTCTGCAAATGAAGTGCAAGACAAATATATGAGTTGGGGTGGAATTCTCACATGAACCCTACATGTAGATGACAGTTTTTGGAGACATGTAATGATTCTTGCTTTCTCACAAGCTGTCTTGGGGGTCTTTTTGCAGAAAGTGCCATTTGGAGAAGAAATTCAGTGCTAACTCTGCTTCTTTGTTGCTTTAAAGTACTCCTGATGGAGCTGCAATGGCAGGCCACCATGTGTAAATGAGTTGCATCAAGAAAACTCATTGGAGTCTAATTGACCGCTCGTCAACTTCTAATGGAATGCATGAATTTAAGATGACTGTTGTCCATCAAATACAAATAGTGCTATTGTTCATTTCGCAATGTCAAGATCAGTGAAACTTCAAGAAAAAGAAGGCGGAGTTGGGTGGCAATGGCTTCAAACTACATTTAAGATGGGCAGATCTGTGCAAGAAACACCACTTGTGCTGCCACTGGGAAAGACAGCACAGAAAATGCTAGAAAGAAACATCTGGACTACGGAGAAGAGAGGAAGATTGCTCACTGCAAGTATGTGATATTGGCCCAACATGAGCTTTGAGTTTTGTCTGAATTAGGTAAGTGCTACTTGTTGGGGAGGTTGTACATGTCAAAAGCCACAAACTGTAACTGAAGAGAGACGCATTAAAATCACGTTCAGATCACCTCAAATGGAGACACTGATGATTCTTGTGTTCATAAGTGCTTCTCTTTGGGGTTGTCTTGGTTGTGAGTTCTTCAACAGAGTCAGTTTCACATCATTTTAACATAACCAGCTACACCATAACTTTGTCACCAACATCACCCAAACACAAGCACTGACTTGAGTTATGAATTCAGTAAGTGCTTTTTGTTGGGGTAGTGTTGCTGACCTCTGAAGTCTAAGGATCCCTATAAGGAATATATTAGAACAATGATTCTAGATCATTTGTTACTGGGTGAAGAATCCTCTTTTGAACACGTTTAGCAGTCAGTAATATTACCCTAACTTGAGCATTGACTTGACTGTTGAATTCAGTAAGTGCTCCTTGTTGGGGCAGTTGAAAATGACAAAAGCAACTGGATTTTTTGGTGCCATATTTTGTGAGAATCAGCCCCAGATCACCTCAAATGGAGACACTGATGATTCTTGTGTTCATAAGTGCTTCTCTTTGGGGTTGTCTTGGTTGTGAGTTCTTCAACACATATCACAGTCAGTTTCACATCATTTTAACATAACCAGCTACACCATAACTTTGTCACCAACATCACCCAAACACAAGCACTGACTTGAGTTATGAATTCAGTAAGTGCTTTTTGTTGGGGTAGTGTTGCTGACCTCTGAAGTCTAAGGATCCCTATAAGGAATATATTAGAACAATGATTCTAGATCATTTGTTACTGGGTGAAGAATCCTCTTTTGAACACGTTTAGCAGTCAGTAATATTACCCTAACTTGAGCATTGACTTGACTGTTGAATTCAGTAAGTGCTCCTTGTTGGGGCAGTTGAAAATGACAAAAGCAACTGGATTTTTTGGTGCCATATTTTGTGAGAATCAGCCCCAGATCACCTCAAATGGAGACACTGATGATCTTGTGTTCATAAGTGCTTCTCTTTGGGGTTGTCTTGGTTGTGAGTTCTTCAACAGACATATCACAGTCAGTTTCACATCATTTTAACATAACCAGCTACACCATAACTTTGTCACCAACATCACCCAAACACGAGCACTGACTTGAGTTATGAATTCAGTAAGTGCTTTTTGTTGGGGTAGTGTTGCTGACCTCTGAAGTCTAAGGATCCCTATAAGGAATATATTAGAACAATGATTCTAGATCATTTGTTACTGGGTGAAGAATCCTCTTTTGAACACGTTTAGCAGTCAGTAATATTACCCTAACTTGAGCATTGACTTGACTGTTGAATTCAGTAAGTGCTACTTGTTGGGGCAGTTGACAATGACAAAAGCAACTGGATTTTTTGGTGCCATATTTTGTGAGAATCAGCCCCAGATCACCTCAAATAGAGCCACTGGTGATTATTGTGTTCATAAGTGCTTCTCTTTGGGGTTGTCTTGGTTCTGACATGTTCCTTGATTGAATCCACTCCACAGAGCTGTTTGAAGAAATTACTTCTACAATTCAGAGACAAATTTCATTGAGTGATACACTTTAACTTAAGCAACTGTGTTTTTTAATGCTTTGAAATTACTTTATAGTTGGGTTGTCAATCTGATGGGATTGAATGCAACAGAGTTTTTCTCATCAACATCTCCATTTAGTCTTTATTATTACCTGAACACAGACACTAACTTTGTTTCTCAATACAGTAAGTGCTTTTTGTTGGGGCAGTTTTGCTGACCTCTGAATCTTCAGGTGTGTGAACTGTGTCATTTAAAAGGATCAGTAAGAGATTCACGTCAGTTTTGTTCACATTCTGCAAATGAAGTGCAAGACAAATATATGAGTTGGGGTGGAATTCTCACATGAACCCTATATGTAGATGACAGTTTTTGGAGACATGTAATGATTCTTGCTTTCTCACAAGCTGTCTTGGGGGTCTTTTTTCAGAAAGTGCCATTTGGAGAAGAAATTCAGTGCTAACTCTGCTTCTTTGATTTGCTTTAAAGTACTCCTGATGGAGCTGCAATGGCAGGCCACCATGTGTAAATGAGTTGCATCAAGAAAACTCATTGGAGTCTAATTGACCGCTCGTCAACTTCTAATGGAATGCATGAATTTAAGATGACTGTTGTCCATCAAATACAAATAGTGCTATTGTTCATTTCGCAATGTCAAGATCAGTGAAACTTCAAGAAAAAGAAGGCGGAGTTGGGTGGCAATGGCTTCAAACTACATTTAAGATGGGCAGATCTGTGCAAGAAACACCACTTGTGCTGCCACTGGGAAAGACAGCACAGAAAATGCTAGAAAGAAACATCTGGACTACGGAGAAGAGAGGAAGATTGCTCACTGCAAGTATGTGATATTGGCCCAACATGAGCTTTGAGTTTTGTCTGAATTAGGTAAGTGCTACTTGTTGGGGAGGTTGTACATGTCAAAAGCCACAAACTGTAACTGAAGAGAGACGGCATTAAAATCACGTTCAGATCACCTCAAATGGAGACACTGATGATTCTTGTGTTCATAAGTGCTTCTCTTTGGGGTTGTCTTGGTTGTGAGTTCTTCAACAGAGTCAGTTTCACATCATTTTAACATAACCAGCTACACCATAACTTTGTCACCAACATCACCCAAACACGAGCACTGACTTGAGTTATGAATTCAGTAAGTGCTTTTTGTTGGGGTAGTGTTGCTGACCTCTGAAGTCTAAGGATCCCTATAAGGAATATATTAGAACAATGATTCTAGATCATTTGTTACTGGGTGAAGAATCGTCTTTTGAACACGTTTAGCAGTCAGTAATATTACCCTAACTTGAGCATTGACTTGACTGTTGAATTCAGTAAGTGCTCCTTGTTGGGGCAGTTGAAAATGACAAAAGCAACTGGATTTTTTGGTGCCATATTTTGTGAGAATCAGCCCCAGATCACCTCAAATAGAGCCACTGGTGATTATTGTGTTCATAAGTGCTTCTCTTTGGGGTTGTCTTGGTTCTGACATGTTCCTTGATTGAATCCACTCCACAGAGCTGTTTGAAGAAATTACTTCTACAATTCAGAGACAAATTTCATTGAGTGATACACTTTAACTTAAGCAACTGTGTTTTTTAATGCTTTGAAATTACTTTATAGTTGGGTTGTCAATCTGATGGGATTGAATGCAACAGAGTTTTCTCATCAACATCTCCATTTAGTCTTTATTATTACCTGAACACAGACACTAACTTTGTTTCTCAATACAGTAAGTGCTTTTTGTTGGGGCAGTTTTGCTGACCTCTGAATCTTCAGGTGTGTGAACTGTGTCATTTAAAAGGATCAGTAAGAGATTCACGTCAGTTTTGTTCACATTCTGCAAATGAAGTGCAAGACAAATATATATGAGTTGGGGTGGAATTCTCACATGAACCCTATATGTAGATGACAGTTTTTGGAGACATGTAATGATTCTTGCTTTCTCACAAGCTGTCTTGGGGGTCTTTTTCAGAAAGTGCCATTTGGAGAAGAAATTCAGTGCTAACTCTGCTTCTTTGTTTGCTTTAAAGTACTCCTGATGGAGCTGCAATGGCAGGCCACCATGTGTAAATGAGTTGCATCAAGAAAACTCATTGGAGTCTAATTGACCGCTCGTCAACTTCTAATGGAATGCATGAATTTAAGATGACTGTTGTCCATCAAATACAAATAGCGCTATTGTTCATTTCGCAATGTCAAGATCAGTGAAACTTCAAGAAAAAGAAGGCGGAGTTGGGTGGCAATGGCTTCAAACTACATTTAAGATGGGCAGATCTGTGCAAGAAACACCACTTGTGCTGCCACTGGGAAAGACAGCACAGAAAATGCTAGAAAGAAACATCTGGACTACGGAGAAGAGAGGAAGATTGCTCACTGCAAGTATGTGATATTGGCCCAACATGAGCTTTGAGTTTTGTCTGAATTAGGTAAGTGCTACTTGTTGGGGAGGTTGTACATGTCAAAAGCCACAAACTGTAACTGAAGAGAGACGGCATTAAAATCACGTTCAGATCACCTCAAATGGAGACACTGATGATTCTTGTGTTCATAAGTGCTTCTCTTTGGGGTTGTCTTGGTTGTGAGTTCTTCAACAGAGTCAGTTTCACATCATTTTAACATAACCAGCTACACCATAACTTTGTCACCAACATCACCCAAACACGAGCACTGACTTGAGTTATGAATTCAGTAAGTGCTTTTTGTTGGGGTAGTGTTGCTGACCTCTGAAGTCTAAGGATCCCTATAAGGAATATATTAGAACAATGATTCTAGATCATTTGTTACTGGGTGAAGAATCCTCTTTTGAACACGTTTAGCAGTCAGTAATATTACCCTAACTTGAGCATTGACTTGACTGTTGAATTCAGTAAGTGCTCCTTGTTGGGGCAGTTGAAATGACAAAAGCAACTGGATTTTTTGGTGCCATATTTTGTGAGAATCAGCCCCAGATCACCTCAAATGGAGACACTGATGATTCTTGTGTTCATAAGTGCTTCTCTTTGGGGTTGTCTTGGTTGTGAGTTCTTCAACACACATATCACAGTCAGTTTCATATCATTTTAACATAACCAGCTACACCATAACTTTGTCACCAACATCACCCAAACACAAGCACTGACTTGAGTTATGAATTCAGTAAGTGCTTTTTGTTGGGGTAGTGTTGCTGACCTCTGAAGTCTAAGGATCCCTATAAGGAATATATTAGAACAATGATTCTAGATCATTTGTTACTGGGTGAAGAATCCTCTTTTGAACACGTTTAGCAGTCAGTAATATTACCCTAACTTGAGCATTGACTTGACTGTTGAATTCAGTAAGTGCTCCTTGTTGGGGCAGTTGAAATGACAAAAGCAACTGGATTTTTTGGTGCCATATTTTGTGAGAATCAGCCCCAGATCACCTCAAATGGAGACACTGATGATTCTTGTGTTCATAAGTGCTTCTCTTTGGGGTTGTCTTGGTTGTGAGTTCTTCAACACATATCACAGTCAGTTTCATCATTTTAACATAACCAGCTACACCATAACTTTGTCACCAACATCACCCAAACACAAGCACTGACTTGAGTTATGAATTCAGTAAGTGCTTTTTGTTGGGGTAGTGTTGCTGACCTCTGAAGTCTAAGGATCCCTATAAGGAAATATTAGAACAATGATTCTAGATCATTTGTTACTGGGTGAAGAATCCTCTTTTGAACACGTTTAGCAGTCAGTAATATTACCCTAACTTGAGCATTGACTTGACTGTTGAATTCAGTAAGTGCTCCTTGTTGGGGCAGTTGAAAATGACAAAAGCAACTGGATTTTTTGGTGCCATATTTTGTGAGAATCAGCCCCAGATCACCTCAAATAGAGCACTGTGATTATTGTGTTCATAAGTGCTTCTCTTTGGGGTTGTCTTGGTTGTGAGTTCTTCAACAGACATATCACAGTCAGTTTCACATCATTTTAACATAACCAGCTACACCATAACTTTGTCACCAACATCACCCAAACACAAGCACTGACTTGAGTTATGAATTCAGTAAGTGCTTTTTGTTGGGGTAGTGTTGCTGACCTCTGAAGTCTAAGGATCCCTATAAGGAATATATTAGAACAATGATTCTAGATCATTTGTTACTGGGTGAAGAATCTCTTTTGAACACGTTTAGCAGTCAGTAATATTACCCTAACTTGAGCATTGACTTGACTGTTGAATTCAGTAAGTGCTCCTTGTTGGGGCAGTTGAAAATGACAAAAGCAACTGGATTTTTTGGTGCCATATTTTGTGAGAATCAGCCCCAGATCACCTCAAATAGAGCCACTGTGATTATTGTGTTCATAAGTGCTTCTCTTTGGGGTTGTCTTGGTTGTGAGTTCTTCAACAGACATATCACAGTCAGTTTCACATCATTTTAACATAACCAGCTACACCATAACTTTGTCACCAACATCACCCAAACACGAGCACTGACTTGAGTTATGAATTCAGTAAGTGCTTTTTGTTGGGGTAGTGTTGCTGACCTCTGAAGTCTAAGGATCCCTATAAGGAATATATTAGAACAATGATTCTAGATCATTTGTTACTGGGTGAAGAATCCTCTTTTGAACACGTTTAGCAGTCAGTAATATTACCCTAACTTGAGCATTGACTTGACTGTTGAATTCAGTAAGTGCTACTTGTTGGGGAAGTTGACAATGACAAAAGCAACTGGATTTTTTGGTGCCATATTTTGTGAGAATCAGCCCCAGATCACCTCAAATAGAGCCACTGGTGATTATTGTGTTCATAAGTGCTTCTCTTTGGGGTTGTCTTGGTTCTGACATGTTCCTTGATTGAATCCACTCCACAGAGCTGTTTGAAGAAATTACTTCTACAATTCAGAGACAAATTTCATTGAGTGATACACTTTAACTTAAGCAACTGTGTTTTTTAATGCTTTGAAATTACTTTATAGTTGGGTTGTCAATCTGATGGGATTGAATGCAACAGAGTTTTCTCATCAACATCTCCATTTAGTCTTTATTATTACCTGAACACAGACACTAACTTTGTTTCTCAATACAGTAAGTGCTTTTTGTTGGGGCAGTTTTGCTGACCTCTGAATCTTCAGGTGTGTGAACTGTGTCATTTAAAAGGATCAGTAAGAGATTCACGTCAGTTTTGTTCACATTCTGCAAATGAAGTGCAAGACAAATATATGAGTTGGGGTGGAATTCTCACATGAACCCTATATGTAGATGACAGTTTTTGGAGACATGTAATGATTCTTGCTTTCTCACAAGCTGTCTTGGGGGTCTTTTTCAGAAAGTGCCATTTGGAGAAGAAATTCAGTGCTAACTCTGCTTCTTTGATTGCTTTAAAGTACTCCTGATGGAGCTGCAATGGCAGGCCACCATGTGTAAATGAGTTGCATCAAGAAAACTCATTGGAGTCTAATTGACCGCTCGTCAACTTCTAATGGAATGCATGAATTTAAGATGACTGTTGTCCATCAAATACAAATAGCGCTATTGTTCATTTCGCAATGTCAAGATCAGTGAAACTTCAAGAAAAAGAAGGCGGAGTTGGGTGGCAATGGCTTCAAACTACATTTAAGATGGGCAGATCTGTGCAAGAAACACCACTTGTGCTGCCACTGGGAAAGACAGCACAGAAAATGCTAGAAAGAAACATCTGGACTACGGAGAAGAGAGGAAGATTGCTCACTGCAAGTATGTGATATTGGCCCAACATGAGCTTTGAGTTTTGTCTGAATTAGGTAAGTGCTACTTGTTGGGGAGGTTGTACATGTCAAAAGCCACAAACTGTAACTGAAGAGAGACGGCATTAAAATCACGTTCAGATCACCTCAAATGGAGACACTGATGATTCTTGTGTTCATAAGTGCTTCTCTTTGGGGTTGTCTTGGTTGTGAGTTCTTCAACAGAGTCAGTTTCACATCATTTTAACATAACCAGCTACACCATAACTTTGTCACCAACATCACCCAAACACAAGCACTGACTTGAGTTATGAATTCAGTAAGTGCTTTTTGTTGGGGTAGTGTTGCTGACCTCTGAAGTCTAAGGATCCCTATAAGGAATATATTAGAACAATGATTCTAGATCATTTGTTACTGGGTGAAGAATCCTCTTTTGAACACGTTTAGCAGTCAGTAATATTACCCTAACTTGAGCATTGACTTGACTGTTGAATTCAGTAAGTGCTCCTTGTTGGGGCAGTTGAAAATGACAAAAGCAACTGGATTTTTTGGTGCCATATTTTGTGAGAATCAGCCCCAGATCACCTCAAATGGAGACACTGATGATTCTTGTGTTCATAAGTGCTTCTCTTTGGGGTTGTCTTGGTTGTGAGTTCTTCAACAGAGTCAGTTTCACATCATTTTAACATAACCAGCTACACCATAACTTTGTCACCAACATCACCCAAACACAAGCACTGACTTGAGTTATGAATTCAGTAAGTGCTTTTTGTTGGGGTAGTGTTGCTGACCTCTGAAGTCTAAGGATCCCTATAAGGAATATATTAGAACAATGATTCTAGATCATTTGTTACTGGGTGAAGAATCCTCTTTTGAACACGTTTAGCAGTCAGTAATATTACCCTAACTTGAGCATTGACTTGACTGTTGAATTCAGTAAGTGCTCCTTGTTGGGGCAGTTGAAAATGACAAAAGCAACTGGATTTTTTGGTGCCATATTTTGTGAGAATCAGCCCCAGATCACCTCAAATAGAGCCACTGATGATTGTGTTCATAAGTGCTTCTCTTTGGGGTTGTCTTGGTTGTGAGTTCTTCAACAGAGTCAGTTTCACATCATTTTAACATAACCAGCTACACCATAACTTTGTCACCAACATCACCCAAACACAGCACTGACTTGAGTTATGAATTCAGTAAGTGCTTTTTGTTGGGGTAGTGTTGCTGACCTCTGAAGTCTAAGGATCCCTATAAGGAACATATTAGAACAATGATTCTAGATCATTTGTTACTGGGTGAAGAATCCTCTTTTGAACACGTTTAGCAGTCAGTAATATTACCCTAACTTGAGCATTGACTTGACTGTTGAATTCAGTAAGTGCTCCTTGTTGGGGCAGTTGAAATGACAAAAGCAACTGGATTTTTTGGTGCCATATTTTGTGAGAATCAGCCCCAGATCACCTCAAATGGAGACACTGATGATTCTTGTGTTCATAAGTGCTTCTCTTTGGGGTTGTCTTGGTTGTGAGTTCTTCAACACACATATCACAGTCAGTTTCACATCATTTTAACATAACCAGCTACACCATAACTTTGTCACCAACATCACCCAAACACAGCACTGACTTGAGTTATGAATTCAGTAAGTGCTTTTTGTTGGGGTAGTGTTGCTGACCTCTGAAGTCTAAGGATCCCTATAAGGAATATATTAGAACAATGATTCTAGATCATTTGTTACTGGGTGAAGAATCGTCTTTTGAACACGTTTAGCAGTCAGTAATATTACCCTAACTTGAGCATTGACTTGACTGTTGAATTCAGTAAGTGCTCCTTGTTGGGGCAGTTGAAATGACAAAAGCAACTGGATTTTTTGGTGCCATATTTTGTGAGAATCAGCCCCAGATCACCTCAAATAGAGCCACTGGTGATTATTGTGTTCATAAGTGCTTCTCTTTGGGGTTGTCTTGGTTCTGACATGTTCCTTGATTGAATCCACTCCACAGAGCTGTTTGAAGAAATTACTTCTACAATTCAGAGACAAATTTCATTGAGTGATACACTTTAACTTAAGCAACTGTGTTTTTTAATGCTTTGAAATTACTTTATAGTTGGGTTGTCAATCTGATGGGATTGAATGCAACAGAGTTTTCTCATCAACATCTCCATTTAGTCTTTATTATTACCTGAACACAGACACTAACTTTGTTTCTCAATACAGTAAGTGCTTTTTGTTGGGGCAGTTTTGCTGACCTCTGAATCTTCAGGTGTGTGAACTGTGTCATTTAAAAGGATCAGTAAGAGATTCACGTCAGTTTTGTTCACATTCTGCAAATGAAGTGCAAGACAAATATATATGAGTTGGGGTGGAATTCTCACATGAACCCTATATGTAGATGACAGTTTTTGGAGACATGTAATGATTCTTGCTTTCTCACAAGCTGTCTTGGGGGTCTTTTTCAGAAAGTGCCATTTGGAGAAGAAATTCAGTGCTAACTCTGCTTCTTTGATTTGCTTTAAAGTACTCCTGATGGAGCTGCAATGGCAGGCCACCATGTGTAAATGAGTTGCATCAAGAAAACTCATTGGAGTCTAATTGACCGCTCGTCAACTTCTAATGGAATGCATGAATTTAAGATGACTGTTGTCCATCAAATACAAATAGCGCTATTGTTCATTTCGCAATGTCAAGATCAGTGAAACTTCAAGAAAAAGAAGGCGGAGTTGGGTGGCAATGGCTTCAAACTACATTTAAGATGGGCAGATCTGTGCAAGAAACACCACTTGTGCTGCCACTGGGAAAGACAGCACAGAAAATGCTAGAAAGAAACATCTGGACTACGGAGAAGAGAGGAAGATTGCTCACTGCAAGTATGTGATATTGGCCCAACATGAGCTTTGAGTTTTGTCTGAATTAGGTAAGTGCTACTTGTTGGGGAGGTTGTACATGTCAAAAGCCACAAACTGTAACTGAAGAGAGACGGCATTAAAATCACGTTCAGATCACCTCAAATGGAGACACTGATGATTCTTGTGTTCATAAGTGCTTCTCTTTGGGGTTGTCTTGGTTGTGAGTTCTTCAACAGAGTCAGTTTCACATCATTTTAACATAACCAGCTACACCATAACTTTGTCACCAACATCACCCAAACACAAGCACTGACTTGAGTTATGAATTCAGTAAGTGCTTTTTGTTGGGGTAGTGTTGCTGACCTCTGAAGTCTAAGGATCCCTATAAGGAATATATTAGAACAATGATTCTAGATCATTTGTTACTGGGTGAAGAATCCTCTTTTGAACACGTTTAGCAGTCAGTAATATTACCCTAACTTGAGCATTGACTTGACTGTTGAATTCAGTAAGTGCTCCTTGTTGGGGAGTTGAAATGACAAAAGCAACTGGATTTTTTGGTGCCATATTTTGTGAGAATCAGCCCCAGATCACCTCAAATAGAGCCACTGGTGATTATTGTGTTCATAAGTGCTTCTCTTTGGGGTTGTCTTGGTTCTGACATGTTCCTTGATTGAATCCACTCCACAGAGCTGTTTGAAGAAATTACTTCTACAATTCAGAGACAAATTTCATTGAGTGATACACTTTAACTTAAGCAACTGTGTTTTTTAATGCTTTGAAATTACTTTATAGTTGGGTTGTCAATCTGATGGGATTGAATGCAACAGAGGTTTTCTCATCAACATCTCCATTTAGTCTTTATTATTACCTGAACACAGACACTAACTTTGTTTCTCAATACAGTAAGTGCTTTTTGTTGGGGCAGTTTTGCTGACCTCTGAATCTTCAGGTGTGTGAACTGTGTCATTTAAAAGGATCAGTAAGAGATTCACGTCAGTTTTGTTCACATTCTGCAAATGAAGTGCAAGACAAATATATATGAGTTGGGGTGGAATTCTCACATGAACCCTACATGTAGATGACAGTTTTTGGAGACATGTAATGATTCTTGCTTTCTCACAAGCTGTCTTGGGGGTCTTTTTGCAGAAAGTGCCATTTGGAGAAGAAATTCAGTGCTAACTCTGCTTCTTTGTATTGCTTTAAAGTACTCCTGATGGAGCTGCAATGGCAGGCCACCATGTGTAAATGAGTTGCATCAAGAAAACTCATTGGAGTCTAATTGACCGCTCGTCAACTTCTAATGGAATGCATGAATTTAAGATGACTGTTGTCCATCAAATACAAATAGTGCTATTGTTCATTTCGCAATGTCAAGATCAGTGAAACTTCAAGAAAAAGAAGGCGGAGTTGGGTGGCAATGGCTTCAAACTACATTTAAGATGGGCAGATCTGTGCAAGAAACACCACTTGTGCTGCCACTGGGAAAGACAGCACAGAAAATGCTAGAAAGAAACATCTGGACTACGGAGAAGAGAGGAAGATTGCTCACTGCAAGTATGTGATATTGGCCCAACATGAGCTTTGAGTTTTGTCTGAATTAGGTAAGTGCTACTTGTTGGGGAGGTTGTACATGTCAAAAGCCACAAACTGTAACTGAAGAGAGACGGCATTAAAATCACGTTCAGATCACCTCAAATGGAGACACTGATGATTCTTGTGTTCATAAGTGCTTCTCTTTGGGGTTGTCTTGGTTGTGAGTTCTTCAACAGAGTCAGTTTCACATCATTTTAACATAACCAGCTACACCATAACTTTGTCACCAACATCACCCAAACACAAGCACTGACTTGAGTTATGAATTCAGTAAGTGCTTTTTGTTGGGGTAGTGTTGCTGACCTCTGAAGTCTAAGGATCCCTATAAGGAATATATTAGAACAATGATTCTAGATCATTTGTTACTGGGTGAAGAATCTCTTTTGAACACGTTTAGCAGTCAGTAATATTACCCTAACTTGAGCATTGACTTGACTGTTGAATTCAGTAAGTGCTCCTTGTTGGGGCAGTTGAAATGACAAAAGCAACTGGATTTTTTGGTGCCATATTTTGTGAGAATCAGCCCCAGATCACCTCAAATAGAGCCTGGTGATTCTTGTGTTCATAAGTGCTTCTCTTTGGGGTTGTCTTGGTTGTGAGTTCTTCAACAGAGTCAGTTTCACATCATTTTAACATAACCAGCTACACCATAACTTTGTCACCAACATCACCCAAACACAAGCACTGACTTGAGTTATGAATTCAGTAAGTGCTTTTTGTTGGGTAGTGTTGCTGACCTCTGAAGTCTAAGGATCCCTATAAGGAATATTAGAACAATGATTCTAGATCATTTGTTACTGGGTGAAGAATCCTCTTTTGAACACGTTTAGCAGTCAGTAATATTACCCTAACTTGAGCATTGACTTGACTGTTGAATTCAGTAAGTGCTCCTTGTTGGGGCAGTTGAAAATGACAAAAGCAACTGGATTTTTTGGTGCCATATTTTGTGAGAATCAGCCCCAGATCACCTCAAATAGAGCCACTGGTGATTATTGTGTTCATAAGTGCTTCTCTTTGGGGTTGTCTTGGTTGTGAGTTCTTCACACATATCACAGTCAGTTTCACATCATTTTAACATAACCAGCTACACCATAACTTTGTCACCAACATCACCCAAACACAGCACTGACTTGAGTTATGAATTCAGTAAGTGCTTTTTGTTGGGGTAGTGTTGCTGACCTCTGAAGTCTAAGGATCCCTATAAGGAATATATTAGAACAATGATTCTAGATCATTTGTTACTGGGTGAAGAATCCTCTTTTGAACACGTTTAGCAGTCAGTAATATTACCCTAACTTGAGCATTGACTTGACTGTTGAATTCAGTAAGTGCTACTTGTTGGGGAAGTTGACAATGACAAAAGCAACTGGATTTTTGGTGCCATATTTTGTGAGAATCAGCCCCAGATCACCTCAAATGAGCCACTGGTGATTATTGTGTTCATAAGTGCTTCTCTTTGGGTTGTCTTGGTTCTGACATGTTCCTGATTGAATCCACTCCACAGAGCTGTTTGAAGAAATTACTTCTACATTCAGAGACAAATTTCATTGAGTGATACACTTTAACTTAAGCAACTGTGTTTTTTAATGCTTTGAAATTACTTTATAGTTGGGTTGTCAATCTGATGGGATTGAATGCAACAGAGGTTTTCTCATCAACATCTCCATTTAGTCTTTATTATTACCTGAACACAGACACTAACTTTGTTTCTCAATACAGTAAGTGCTTTTTGTTGGGGCAGTTTTGCTGACCTCTGAATCTTCAGGTGTGTGAACTGTGTCATTTAAAAGGATCAGTAAGAGATTCACGTCAGTTTTGTTCACATTCTGCAAATGAAGTGCAAGACAATATATATGAGTTGGGGTGGAATTCTCACATGAACCCTACATGTAGATGACAGTTTTTGGAGACATGTAATGATTCTTGCTTTCTCACAAGCTGTCTTGGGGGTCTTTTTGCAGAAAGTGCCATTTGGAGAAGAAATTCAGTGCTAACTCTGCTTCTTTGTATTGCTTTAAAGTACTCCTGATGGAGCTGCAATGGCAGGCCACCATGTGTAAATGAGTTGCATCAAGAAAACTCATTGGAGTCTAATTGACCGCTCGTCAACTTCTAATGGAATGCATGAATTTAAGATGACTGTTGTCCATCAAATACAAATAGCGCTATTGTTCATTTCGCAATGTCAAGATCAGTGAAACTTCAAGAAAAAGAAGGCGGAGTTGGGTGGCAATGGCTTCAAACTACATTTAAGATGGGCAGATCTGTGCAAGAAACACCACTTGTGCTGCCACTGGGAAAGACAGCACAGAAAATGCTAGAAAGAAACATCTGGACTACGGAGAAGAGAGGAAGATTGCTCACTGCAAGTATGTGATATTGGCCCAACATGAGCTTTGAGTTTTGTCTGAATTAGGTAAGTGCTACTTGTTGGGGAGGTTGTACATGTCAAAAGCCACAAACTGTAACTGAAGAGAGACGGCATTAAAATCACGTTCAGATCACCTCAAATGGAGACACTGATGATTCTTGTGTTCATAAGTGCTTCTCTTTGGGGTTGTCTTGGTTGTGAGTTCTTCAACAGAGTCAGTTTCACATCATTTTAACATAACCAGCTACACCATAACTTTGTCACCAACATCACCCAAACACAAGCACTGACTTGAGTTATGAATTCAGTAAGTGCTTTTTGTTGGGGTAGTGTTGCTGACCTCTGAAGTCTAAGGATCCCTATAAGGAATATATTAGAACAATGATTCTAGATCATTTGTTACTGGGTGAAGAATCCTCTTTTGAACACGTTTAGCAGTCAGTAATATTACCCTAACTTGAGCATTGACTTGACTGTTGAATTCAGTAAGTGCTCCTTGTTGGGGAAGTTGACAATGACAAAAGCAACTGGATTTTTTGGTGCCATATTTGTGAGAATCAGCCCCAGATCACCTCAAATGGAGACACTGATGATCTTGTGTTCATAAGTGCTTCTCTTTGGGGTTGTCTTGGTTGTGAGTTCTTCAACACAGTCAGTTTCACATCATTTTAACATAACCAGCTACACCATAACTTTGTCACCAACATCACCCAAACACGAGCACTGACTGAGTTATGAATTCAGTAAGGCTTTTGTTGGGGTAGTGTTGCTGACTCTGAAGTCTAAGGATCCCTATAAGGAATATTAGAACAATGATCTAGATCATTTGTTACTGGGTGAAGAATCCTCTTTGAAACGTTTAGCAGTCAGTAATATTACCCTAACTTGAGCATGACTTGA